>NC_081573.1:33109157-33239898 GCF_022355385.1 Mustela nigripes
CCCCCCCCCCCCCCCCCCCCCCCCCCGCCTTCCCCAACCCTTACAGGGCCTGCTGGATCAGGTGCGACCATTTCAGGACTCTAGCCACCTCTCCTTTGGAGACTTGGCCTCAGAAAGGGGGCAGGATCCCCTCCAGTCCTACCCAGTGCCCTGCGGAGCACAGAATGGGGTCCGTGGGAGCCAGGAGGCTGGGTCACCCTAGGATCTCGGCAGGCAGCAGCTGGAGAAGAGGACGGTCATATCCCACCCCCACTGTCCAGAGGGAGACTTGGGTGTTCTGAAGGAGTCACAGCTTCTTGAGGTCCTGTACTGCCTAAGAGCTGGGTGGGGGTCTAAGGTGCATCCTCGTTCTCAGCCGGCCTCTGCTCCCATGGTGGGGTCAAATGGACTGACTGTGCTGTTCGGTGCTGTTTGATGTTCTGGAGTTTTCTCCGCTGCTCTCTCCTCACCTTCTTCCTCCAGGGTCTGAGATGAGTCTAATTAGCTGCTAATTGCTCACTCCCTGGGTATCACCTCGCTTAATTTTTCTCGGGGTGGCATTAACCACCTTCTACAGTCACCTTATTTATTCGTTTGTGTATCTGCTTATTATCTCTCCTCTTCCCAAAGAGTGGCAGCCTCACGGACGGCAAGGACCGTGCCCATCTTGTTCAGGGCCCTCTCCCTGCCCTGAGAGAGGTGCTCCGTAAATACACGATGGATGTCTGGGGCTGCCCCGCACTGTAGCCTCCCGTCACAGGGGCCCGTGATGTGGGCTGACAGAGCCCCGAGGAGTCGTGACTTTGCCCTCTTGTGTCTCTGGAGGCCTTGCTGCTCAGCCTGCTAAGTGCTGGGGGAGCGGCCCAGGGCCGCGGGCTTGCTGATGGACGAGGAAAAGCACGCGTCTGGAGAGGGTGGGATTATTTGCCTGACACCCAAGGACCAGGAGTGGAGGACATGGAGGTAGCCGCTGCTGCCATGGACTCCCTCCCCAGGGGACTGAAGTGTGCTGGGGAGGGTCACCCATTCCCCGTGTGACCTGGGCTACAGCTCTTAACCCCCCTGACCGCAGTTTCTTTGTCTGGAAAATGGCGCTCCTTACCAGGAGCACTCCCTGCTGCTTTCTTCATGGGGTTCTTCAGGCAGCTTTGAAAGGGCTTGTAACCTAAAGAGGGCTGCGAGTCCTTTTCCACCAGTGGCTTTGGGCCCCATGTTCCGTTCACTGTAGTGCTGCCCGGTTGTCACTCAGCAAATATTTATTGAGCAGGTCGTCTGGGCCAGGGACAGCACTGAAGCCAGGGCACCGACATGGAGCTCAGAGTGGAATGGGGGACAGAGAGAGGCTGCCAATGACGAGGCGGCAGCAGGATTTCACATAGTTGGGGCGGGGTGGGTGAGGCGCTCGGTGAGGCGTCAGGGAGGCCATGACATTCGAGTAGACATGCTAATCCATGGCAGTGGTCTCTGGTTCATGGCTGTATCCCGGCTGTGCCTGATGCCCAGCAGGTGTTCCGTGGATATTTTTGAATGAATGAAAGAGGGAGGGTGCCCTAGACAGAGGAGACAGCACAAGCAAAGGCCCTGAGGTAGGAACATGCTTAGTGTATTCTAAGAGCGCTCTTTCTCCACTGGTGGCTCTTGTATCTTGCTGGGAGCTGGGGTCTTCTGGCTTGCAAGCTGTGCCTGGCTGGCCGCTCCCCGGGATGCAGGAGAGAGCATGCTCAGCTCCCCTCAGATGATGCCATCTGACCCCTCCCTCCTTTTGGGCCGCAGCCATCTTTCCAAGTCACCCTTGTGGCCCCTCGGGGTGGGGTGTGCTTTGCACCATGAATGCAAGGATCTCAGCTGCCTGGTGTCGCTCTCTGGTTTGCCATGGACTAGCCGGATGACCTTGGGTACTGTATTAGTTTTCTAGGGCTGCTGTAACAAAGGACCCCAAACTGGGCAGCTCATAGCACAGAAATATCTTCGGTTTTGGAGGCCAGAAGGCCAAATTCAAGGTGTTGGCAGGGCCGTGCTCCACTAAAGGCTGAAGGGGAGGGCGCTTTCTTGCCTGTTCCAGCTCCTGGGAGCTGTGGTAGCATCACTCATTCCTCTCTCTGCCTCCTTCCCTTGGTGCCTCATAAGGACACCAGTCATATTGGATTAAGAGCCCCTCCTCCTCCCGTCTGGCCTCATCTTAGCTAATTACATCTGCAGCCACTGTCTTTCCAGAAAAGTTCCCATTCTGAGGCACCGAGGAGTTAGGATTTCAACTTAGTTTTTAGGGGAACATAATTCAACCGCTAACAGGCAGTTTCCATAACTTCTCTGTGCCTCAGTTGTCCTATGTGTAAAATGGGGTACTAGTGAGAGGGGCCGTGTCCTGGGACTGCAAGAAGACCACAGTGGGATGCCGTAAGCCTCAGGACAGGACCAGGCACCCTCAGCCTGCACTACTGTTTCCTTCTCAGGGAGGACCCAGAGCCCAGGAGCGGATGGTGGTGCCCTTGACCAGAAGGGCTCACTGGGGAGGGCTGGGCCTGGGGTAGCACCTGCCGTCTGGCTCAGAGAGGCCTATCCCCACTATCAGGCTGAGGGCTGTCTGGCTGAGGGCAGCCCTTCAGTGTGGCAGGGTGTGGGCTGGGCAGCAAGAAAGCCACCGAACTAAAGGACACTGTCAAGGAAAAGTGGGGGAGATCCCCGCGTGCTGAGGGGTGTGAGCAACGGTGTCTCGCCACCCTGCAGGAACCCGTGTGGGGACTTGGACCTGGGTGAGCCCAGGTGACTTTCAGGGTAAATCAGCCCAGAGATTCTGGGGGGGGGGGGGGGTTGGGGCAGAGCTTGCGACCAAGGCCCAGAGCAGCCCAGGGAAGACTGAGGGCTATGTGTAGACTCCTCAAGACCAGAAGGAGCCCCAGCCCTTCACAGGCAGGGAAACTGAGGCACAGAGAGGGCAAGGAACTTGCAAGAGTTGACACACTTTTGGGGAGCCCCCGTTTCAGTCTCTCCGTGGTAGTCCCTGGCTGAGCATGGGCACCCCAGGGGAGAAGGAAGGGCCCAGGGCTGCTCCCGTGCCTGAGGCAGCCCCTTCGAATGAAGCCAGGTGGGAATGACTTCGGCTGGTGGCCACCATCACCACGCCCTCTGTCCTCCATTAGCTTGGTTTAGCCTCCGAGCTCGGCCCTGCCGACTCCCAAGGTCCCTGAAGTACCCTGTGCACCCCAAGGTGCATCCACACCCGTCCCCTGTCACGCTTCCTGGGAGGCGGGAGGGGAGCCCGTCCCTTGCCTCGCTTGGTGGAAGAAGGAGCTGAGGCCTAGGAGGAAGGAGGTGGCGGGTGGCAGAAGCAGGACTTAACCCAGCGCCTGGACTCCCGGAGGGGGTGGGGAGGAGCATGGAGGCACCTGGCAGCCTGCTGTGCCCACTTGGGAGCCATAGGCTGGTGAGACGGGCCAAGGCCCTTGGACCAAGGTTGAGCTGAAGCAGGGAGGCCCCCTTCCCCAGGGGCCAGAGCTTGGTGATTGGCGGGAGTGGGGGGAGGCTGCAGTCGGGGTGTGATCTGGTGGAGGCTGGGGGCTAGGGGGCATCAAACCCCTGCTGCAGCTCCCTCTCGGTGCTGTCTGCGGCTATATTTAGCCCTGTAATGGCCGAGCTGCCGCCTGTCGGGAGTGCCATGCCTTCGCGGAGGTAGAGAAGTGATTGGTGTTGAGATGCGCCCGCCACCTGGGCGAGAGCCCGGCACACTCTCTGGGGGCCGTGTGCCGGCTGGGGGGAGCGGTGCAGCCCCAGGCTTGCAGGGAGGGCCCAGGGGTGTGAGCGGCTCGGGGCTGGACTCCCCGTTCCCCGCAGAACCGGGGCTGTGGCTGGGGTTGGTGTGTGCCTGGAAGAGGGGACCAGACCTGCCTGGAGCCTTTCAGCTGGGAGATTCAGACACAACTCATGATTCTGAGATCCCGGAACTGGCCCGTCGGGCATGCTGAGAACCTATGGTCCCCTTCCCCTTTTCTCACTTTCAGGAAAGGACAGCGACATTTCCTAAGCCAGTGGTGACAGTGTCAGTGCTTCCTGCCCAGGACCAGGGTCTCAGGAGGGGCTTTGTGGAGGACTCCCTGAGTTTTTGGTTTTACAACATTTCACTGAAGTATAAAAATGTCCAGAAATGGAGCGGATGTCCCATGTGTACAACTCAGGGACAGGCCTCCAACCAAAGCATCCATCAGCAGCACCTGGGACCCAGGAATGGAAACATGACCATCTCCAGGGCACCCCCTCCTGTGCGCCCCCCTCCCCCCGCCCTGTTTGGTCACAAGCACCCATTCCCTCACCTGTCCCACCACTCTTCTGACTCCCAACAGCATAGACCTGTTTTTGCCTGTTTCGTTCCCTATAAAGGAAATCAGACAGGACCGGGTACTCCTTTCGTCTGGCTCTGTTTGTCCGGCCCCATGGTATAATCCACGGTGTGGGGGGGCCCGTTTCCTTAGCTCTCCTCCCGATGATGGGCGTTCGGGGTGTATCCAGTTGGGGATCCTAGGAATAGTGCTGCTGTGAGAGTCCTTGTCGGGGGGCCTTTGGCAAACACATGCATGATGTTTCTGCTGGGCATTGCTGGGTCATCACGGGATGTGTCTGTTTACCTTCTGGAGACCCTGCTGTACATTCCTCCAAGGGGGTTGTAGCAGTCCACACTCCCCCACCCCCGGCAGCCTCATCTCCCTCTTGGTATGGTCAGCCTAGGGGTAGTGGTTGGGTGTGAGGGGGACACCGTGGTATCACGGTTTTGCTGAGCTGAGTTTGAAGAATGAAAAAGCCAAGTGAATTAGGGGGAAGGGCACTCCCGGCAGATGGAACAGCATATGCAAAATGACCGAGGCACGCAGACATCCAGCCAGAACTCGATGTCGTGGCCAGTGTAGCTGGAGCCAGGAGTGTAAACGCTTTGTCAGGGAGCTTGGGTGTTGTACTGAGAACAGCCTGGAGCCCCAGAGAGGTTTTTCTCATCTTGAGCCAGCCCCTACAGTGTGTCAGGCCCTTTTTAAAAAATTTTATTTATTTATTTGACAGAGAAAGAGATCACAAGTAGGCAGAGAGGCAGGCAGACAGAGAGGGGGAAGCAGGCTCCCTGCTGAGCAGAGAACCCGATGTGGGGCTCGATCCCAGGACCCTGGGATCATGAAGTGAGCTGAAGTCAGAGGCTTAATCCACTGGGCCACCCAGGTGCCCTGTGTCACTTTTGTACTTTCTAGTTGATGGGTAAGAAAAACTAAGATCCAGAAGAACCAAAGGGCTTATCTGAAGTCATCTTAGCAGAGGCTCTGGGATGCAGACCCTTCCATGCCTCAGTTTGCTCATCTGGAGAATGGGAGCGGTGCTAACACCTCGCTCAAGGATGTCGTGGAGCTGTGGACGACAGTATGTGGACCACACTATGCTCCACACAGGGCTGGGACAGGTGTGATTATTACTCTCAGTTTATCACTACTTCCCATCAGTGCAGCCGGACCTGCCTCCTCTCTACCCTTCCAGCAGGCAGAGTGGGAGTAGGCCCCCCTAGCTCCTACATTCAGGAAGGGCTGACCCAGAACTCTAGCCCCAGCACCCTGTTTTCCTGCCCCATGTGGGTCTCCTGCAGGCTGAAGTTTGTGGTGATGGTTAATTTTATGTGTCACCTTGGTGAGAATGTAGGTATTTTTAAGATGTGATTAACATTTAAAGCAGTAGATTTTTATTAAAGCAGATTATCCTCCATGATGTGGGTGGGCCTCATCCAATCAATTGAAGGCCTTTTATAAAAGCAAAGATCTTCTCCAAGAAGAAGGAATTCAGCGCCAAGACTACAACATAGAGGGACACCCAGCTGGCAGCTATCTCTGTTGGGAGAGCGTGCGGCTCCTGATCTTGGGTCGTGAGTTCGAGCCCCACGGCGGGGGTAGACTTTATCTTAAAAATAGATCTATCCCACAACGTGGAAGTCTTGTCTAGTTTCCACCCTGCCTGGCCTGCCCTGTGGATTTTGGACTCAAGACTGCCAGTGTCACCTCTGACTGACCTGAATTTCCAGCTTTCCGACTTGTCTTACAGATTTAGAATTTGCAGCCCCCACAACTGCACGAGCCAATTCTTTAAAAGAAACCTCTTTCTCTATATATAGCTATCCTGTTGGTTCTGTTTTCTCTGGGGAAGCCTTATACAGTTGCCATTTGTATTCTTGGATCGTCTCGTCTAGGAAATGGGTTGAAGGAGGCCACTTAGATCTGGACACAGTCAAGACACAATCCGACCCCAGAAATTCAGCTAGTGAAGCCATCAGGACCAGCCAGCAGCGACCAGGCATCTGGTAAACCGAGGGTTCTGGCCAATAGTGTTACCCTCTAGATGGGACATGGCAAACTCAGAGATCTGCGGAGACCTGGCCGGGAGCAGTCCTGGTAGGACCACCAAGTAGGACATGGGCTTAATTACACCGAGGGCAGGCCCACCTAGAGCGCTCCCCCAACCCCCGCCCCGGGACGTGGCCAGCCATGAGGTGGTCATATTGCAAGCTTGGATCCAGGAGCCTGGTGTTCGAAGTGTGGTCTCAGAGGGGGCAGCCTCAGCATCCTGGGGGCTGGCAGGAAACGCAGACCTGGAGGTCCCTCCCCAGACCTGCTGAATCAGAATCTGCATTTTCATGCGATGCCCCACCTAGCTACCCCACGGGCCCCGTGTATACTTTAGCCCACCGCAGAATCACCGGGAGGGCTTGTTAAAACACAGGTTGCTAAGTGCCACTCTAGGGATTCTGACCGAGCAGGTCTGGTGGGGCCCAGGATGGTGCATTTCTGACAAGCCCCCGGGGAGACGCTGAGGACCCAGGGACACACATGGAGCCTGGGGCCACCACCGCTGGAGCCTCTGCTATCAATGATCAGACCCCACGGAGCAGGCTTCGCTGCATGGCTGAGAACCCCAAGGCACCATGTGGGGCCTGAAGCCGTTACCTGCTCCCTGGCCCCACCATCCACCACCCTGCCTGCCACTGGCATCCCAGCACCGTGCCTTCCGGTTGAGAAGGGGAACCTAGAGCCGTATTTCTCAACCAGTTTTAACTCTCAGGCCCCTTTGACATAATCTGTACACTTGCAGGTCTCCCGAGGTTTCCGGTCTGCACCACCTGCCCCCAGCCATCAAGGATTGCTGGTAAATAGCACCAGCGATGAGCTGTCATTCTAAGCGCTTCCCTTCGTGCACTCGCTGTCATCATTTCATAGATAGAGGGGGAAACAGAGACCAGAGACATTGAGTAACTTGCCCAGGGACGCGCGGCAGGTAAATAGCAGAGCCAGGGATTCAAAGTCCGGTGTCCTGAGTCCAGAGTCTGTGCTCCTCACTGTCACCAGTAGCGATCAGAGGACTGAGTCCCCTTCCTTGTTCCTGCCACTGGCCAGACTTCATAGAGCATTACTTGCCATAGTGAGCACGGAAAACAGCGTTTCTTTCTTTCATCTTCTAAATATCAAGGTGAACATGCTTTTTCAAGGGGCACGTTGCTGACCTGCACCTGAAGTCCCAATAGGTGGTCCCCTGGTTACATTTGGCCCATGCTGTCCTCGAACTGAGAATCCCCAGAGTGAGGGCTGCTTCCTCCTGTGGCACCTCATCCCCACCCTTCGTCTTCCATCCCCTTTTTTCCCCAGCCGGCTCCCCCTTTCTCTGGCTTGGCCGTCTACCTCCGCAGCCCCACTGCCCCCCTCCCTGTGGCTGACGCTCTTGGTGTCTCCCCGGCACTGCGTGTCTCTGAGTTAGGACCCCTCCTTGCCTCGGTGTCCCTTCCCTCGTGAGTGGGGTGTGCAGCCCGGCTCCTGGGTCCTGAGCCGCTAGGGCCGATAGTGGGCGGAAGGATGGAGTTAGGCAAGCAGGCCTTTGGCCTTGACATCATCCTTCCCTGTTTTAGAGAAACCACTGCCCCTTCTGGGTGAGGCCCTCTCCTGCTGGTCTCTTAAAGCAATCATGAGGGTCTACAGTTTGTGACGTGTGCCAGGAAGACGTGGTTGTGATTTTTCTGATATTAAAGAGTCTGCCTAGTGAGTTCTCTCCCTCCCTTGTTGGTACATACTTATTCAGTACTCATTATGTGTGCTTGCTGCCTGACGTGCTGGGGAAGCAGTAGTAATCCCTCCTTCCTGGACATTACATTCTAGTGGGGGGTGCAGACAGACAATACACAGACAGGTAGACAAGTAAAGTGAGTGTACATTGCAGTGATCTATAAAGGGAACTGCAGGTACCGGGCCGAGACAGAAATCACATTAGCTCGGGCGACCAGAAAAGGCCTCTGACTTCTAAGACCCATCTTGTGAAGAGCAATTCTGGCAGAGTGGATAGCAAGTGCAAAGGCCCTGAGGCAGGAGAGAGGTTGGCGTGTTTACAGAGCCAGAGGAGGCCCCTGTAGCTGGGACAGTCAGGGGGAGGGGGAAGGTGGCACGAGATGGGGTAGAAGCCTGGGAAGAACTGGGGTTTTGTATGGCCTGGGAGGGGAAGCCACTGGAAGATTTTCAGGTAGAAGTGCGGTAGCATCTGCTTTCCACGCGTAGAGACTCTCTCTGGCTCTGGGTTGCTCAGGGAGATCTGGCTGGGCCAATGCAGTGGAAGTGGGGCGATGAGGACATTGCTCTGCATCCTGGAGGTGGAATCTGCAGCAGGTGTGGGATAGATGGGGGGCGAAGGAAAGACCAAGATCAAGAATGATGGGTTCCTAGGTTTCTGGCTACAACCCTAATGTTCTAGACCCGTGGTTCAGCACAGTTTCCAGATCCTGTCCTGTCCTGCCTGAAGGGCAGGATGCATTTAGGAGCTGGGGCCAGGGGACCCTGGGGGGGCGCTGGGGAGGTGCTGAAGCTTCTGTGTCTCCTTCATTACTCCTCATCGCTGCCCATCAGGGAGTGTTTGTGGAGGAATGAATGGGAATTCCCAAGCCCTGCCCTCTCTTTGCCTCATCTGTAAGAGGGACTGACTACTGGTTTCATATCCCCGCCTTCCAGCTCCTTCCCTGGGGATGTGGTCACCCTGGAAGGCCTGTGTCCACCTGGGCCAAGAGTCAGGACTACCTGCAAATGGGCCCTGGTTCCCCAGGCTCCCCAGGCAGCCCGTAACCTCAAATTACCTGTGGGGCGGGGGCTACATTAAGGAGGTTTCCACTTGGCCCAGATGCGCATGGCAGGCCCAACCCTCCTTTAATGACACCTTGTCCGTCTGCCCTCCTGCTGGAGTAGGAGGGGAGCCCCCCCCACCCCCCGCCCCGGCAGAAGCTGTGATTTCTTTTTCCGTTGCGTCAGGCCTCAGGGTCCGGCCCGCCTGCCCGCTGCCGGGCTGGCACAGAGGGGCTCCCTCTGACCCTTGCCTGCCCCAACTCCGGACATCATGTGCTCCCCATTTCGGGGATCCAGAAGCTTCCAGCCAGAGGGTGAGTTGGGGATGGGGGACCTGCCAGCTCCCGGCCTGGGGGAGAAGCACCCTTCCCCTTCCCACCTCTTGCCCACTCTAGCTAGGGCCTCCCGGCTAAGGCTAAAGCAGGTGAAGTCACCATGGGCTCTAAGAACTCGGCCCAGCCTAAACCTCCCCTGGGACCTGGCCTTTCGGGCCATGCCCTCAACCAGGCCAGAGCCAGCATGGGGTAGGAGGACAGCATGGTGACACTGGAGTGATGATGGTGCCTTGGACGTGGGGGAGGGCAGGGGAGAAACAGCCCCAAGGCGTTCATACACGTGTGTGCCTTTGCCCCTATTTGTCTGGGGCACGCGTAGACACGTGTATGTGACCATACGCGTGTGTGCATGCACAGGGGGGTCCCTGACACGCCTCAGGATGAAAGCAGATGCCTCTGACTTGGCAGCGGGGGGAATGGGGTGTGAAGGGGGCCCGTCAGGTGGAGAGGAGGCAGGTCAGCAGGAACCCACCCCATCAGGGATGACCCCAGAGGTGGAGACAGTGTGACTCCAGAGGAACTAGGGTTCCCTTTGCCTGGGCTGACTCCCCTTCGTTCCCGCCCTAGGTCTGAGTTCCTCACCATGCTCGGCCATCCCCCAGCCCTGCCTGGAAGGCCACCGATGGGCCTGGGGGGGCCTGGAGACCCAGCTCATACCCTGCCTCTGTGGCTTCCTAGCCCTGAGACCTTGGGCAGCTGATTTCTACTCTCTGGGCCCGTTTCCTCCTCTGCAGAATGGGGGTGACTGTGGGAGGCCATGCCACCTCCAGGTGGTTGCCAACACACATGGGCGATCCCTCCGCCACATGGTGAGGTCCATTTTGGACGTCCCTGTCCCCTCCCTTTCCCTCCCCTCAACCCCTCCTCCGGACTGGGTTGAGGATTTGCTCACCCCTGCACCACGGGGAGGGCCACCCAGCTGCACATAGGGAGAGTGAGTGCAGTTTCCCCAGCCCTTCCAGTGGAAACTAATTTTTACAGGACAGGAATAAACCCCGCGGGCAAATTGCAGTGCTGTCCTGATGCTCTGGGCTCGCGTGACAATGATGAGGTTGTAGGACAGACGGTGGGAGGGAGGGGGTGACGGCTGACTCTGTCACTGACCCGAATCCTCCCCCGTCAGGCGCGCCCTGGGGTGCGCTGTGTCTGGAGAGGAACAGGGGCCTCTGACGCCCTCCCCACGCTCGCTTAGGCCTCCTGTGCACTGGGGCCTCTGTGTGCCGGCCAGAGGCGGGCGGGCATTCAGGATGTGGGCTGCGGCCGGGGTCAGAGGGAGAAGGCCCAGCCCAGCTGGCCCGCTGCAGCTTGGTCATTCCCGCCTGGCTGACAGCCACCTCCCCACCAGTCTCCCTGCTTCCTCTCCGCAGGAACGTCTCCTCCTCACGGGGGCTAGAGTCAGCCATTCCAGACACTAATCAGATCATGTCACTTCCCTGCTTCAGACCCTCCCGAGACTTCCATCACTTTCAGAATTAAGCCCCTCCTGCCCCCTCTGCCCCCCCAGGACTTGGCTGCTCTCCACTGTCAGCTGGACTGTGAATGCTGAGGCTGTGCTAGGCGGCCTTCTTCCCGTAGGATCCCAGTCCCTGTCCGGGGCCTGGGACCTAGTAGATGCTTAGTAAATATTCTAGAGTGAATGACGATTAGCAGAGGGCGGGTTCAGTTTGTAATCAGCGCTCAGAAGCTCAGTAAGTTGGATCCGCGTCCCCTGCTCACGGGCAGGGCAGGGCTGGTCACCCGCTCAGTAGTGAGGGGTGACATGTCAGTCAAGGAGCTGGAACCTGACCTTTGTGGGTGAGTGGGGGCTAGACTCATCCACACAGTAACAGAGCCTGTGGGAACTACACACGAGCTGTTGGAAATAAGACCCAAGCACTGGGGTCTGGGGAGGGCTATGTCGTGATGTCTCATGGGCAGATGAGGAAACTGAGGTACAGAGGGCTTGTCCAGGAGGCCTTGTTATGGGTAGAGCCCAGAGCTCCTTTCCTCTGCCCCCTGAGATGGGTTTCTCTGTACTTGCTCCAGATAAACTTGGAGAGTAACAGAACTGCTTTAAAGTAAGCACATGCCAGTAATTAGCTGTGACAGTGGAAGGGGTACAGAAGGGCTCTGTACATGGAATTTGGGGGAAGTCATGTGCGAGTGAAAGAGTAAATTCTGTCTTGAGGATAAAGACCAACTCAGGCAGAATCTGAGGAATGTGGAGGGTCTGTCCGTTCACTGATTTATACGCTCATCTTTTTGATTCAACACACATACACTCAGTGCATCCTTGTGCATCAGTCACTGTGCTCGCTAATGCCCGGGATACATAAGATGAATAAGACTGCAATGAACAAAGTCAGATTTCAGATAAATTATCAGGAGTGAGCTTCCTAGGGGCCAAAGCAAAGAGGGAAACCCAAGCTATCAGAGGCTCCACTGTAGCCACAAGATGCCAAAATGTTAATTGCTCAGGAGAAGCCTAGGTTTTCCCAGCAAAACGAACGTCTTACATGTGCGTGTTCACTGT
The DNA here is from genome assembly GCF_022355385.1 of Mustela nigripes. Taxonomy (NCBI): domain Eukaryota; kingdom Metazoa; phylum Chordata; class Mammalia; order Carnivora; family Mustelidae; genus Mustela; species Mustela nigripes. The sequence goes on from NC_081573.1 coordinate 33,121,094, forward strand.
GATCTGTCGCTAATCTGACGGGTGACTTGGCCTTGTGTGTGTCTCACACGTAAAGATTGACCGACGCAGATAATAACTTCAAACTAAACCTGCCCACCAGAGGCTCATTTTTCTTCATTCTCCTTTGGTCAAGCTTTTGCCTTTGTCCTCCCTCCATAAACACACCTGTCCTCCCATCTCCCTACCCCCATCCTGAAGGTCAGAGGGTGACACCGCCTCAGGATGGAGTGGTCCAGCAGATGGCTGTACCCTCGCTGATCCCCACTTCTATCGCCCTAGACTGCCAGGAACTGCTGCCACCGCCACCAGACCCCATGGCCTACATCCCTAGTGGGGGTGCCCCGGCAGCTGGGGCGGCCCCCGTGGGCTCCCAGTATTGCGTGTGCAAGGTGGAACTGTCAGTGAGTGGCCAGAACCTGCTGGACCGGGACGTGACCTCCAAGTCTGACCCCTTCTGTGTCCTCTTTACAGAGAGTGATGGCAGGTGGATTGAGGTGAGGCCCCTCCATGTGCTTCTGGGGTAGGTGGAGGGTGGCTGGGTTGCTGGGGAGGAACTCCCACTGGATCCTGGGACCTGGAAGGTAGTTGGAGGGTGGCCAAGGGATTACTTAGAAGATTGTTGCTTTTAAAATTGAATTTTAGAGGAGCGCCTGGCTGGCTCAGTCAGTAGAGCAGGCGATTCTTGATCTCAGGGTTGTGAGTTTGAGCCCCGCTTGGGGGTGTAGAGATTATTTAAATAAATAAAATTTTATTTGTTTGTTTTTAAAGATTTTACTTATTTACTTGTCAGAGAGAGAGAGTGCAAGTGAGCACAAGCAGGGGGAGTAGCAGGCAGCGGGAGAAGCAGTCTCCCCACTGAGCAGAGAGCCTGATGTGAGGCTCAATCCCAGGACCCCAGCATGACGACCTGAGCCGAAGGCAGATGCCCAACTGACTGAGCCACCTAGGTGTCCCTAAATAAATAAAATTTAAAAATAAATAAATAAAATGTATGGATGTTACTACTTAAAATGATATTTGTGTTTAAGTTGTGATAATTCGGAGAGTTATATTTATACTTTTATTGTTTTATATTGGAATATTTTTAATTAATATAATAATTATAGTTAAAATCTTAGAGTTTTATAAAAATGCCTTCTTCCTTTTTTTTTTTTAAGATTTTATTTATTTATTTGACAGACAGAGATCACAAGTAGGCAGAGAGGCAGGCAGAGAGAGAGGAAGAAGCAGGCTCCCTGCTGAGCAGAGAGCCCTATGTGGGGCTTGATCCCAGGAGCCTGAGATCATGACCTGAGCCAAAGGCAGAGGCTTAACCCACTGAGCCACCCAGGTGCCCTGCCTGCTTCCATTTTTATATTATTTTATTATTTTTTAAAGATTTTATTTATTTATTTGACAGAGAGAGATCACAAGTTGGGCAGAGAGCTGAGCAGGGAGCCTGATGTGCTCAATCCCAGGACCCTGGGATCATGACCTGAGCCGAAGGCAGAGGCTCAACCCACTGAGCCACCCAGGCACCCAGCCCGCTTCCATTTTTAAAATAACTTTCCACATTTACTCCTAAATGAACGCACAGTCAGTGAGGAGCTGACAGAGAAATGGGGAATTCAGGTCCCAGAGCTGGAGCCTGACCCAGGTCTGTCATTCCCTGCTGTGTGGTATTGGGCAAGTGGCTGTCCCTCTCTGAGCCTGTCTCCTCATCTGTGAAATGAGGTGTTTTTTTCTTCCCCTGCTTACCTTGCAGAGCCCCAGAACTAGGCAGGTGGATGGTACCAAGGACTTCTGAGCTGCAAGACCTTGGCCCGAGGGCTGGGGAAAGATGCATCTTGAAGACGGATTTTGAGAAATCCAAACCATTAACACTTTCAAGTCCTAAAAGTTGCTTTGTTTTTCCTTTTAAAAGGGGTCTGTGTTCATTGTAGTAGATTTAGAAAAGACAGACCTAAAGAAAGCAGAACAGTGGGAAACCTGCATGTCAGAGAGAACTGGTCAGCGGTTTGGTGTCTAGCCTCCGAGGTAGTTTTATGCGTGTGTAAAATTTCCAGAATATGTATCTGTGTTTAATAGTTCTTCAACTGAGCCACAGTTAGGCATCCCACCAAGCAAACTGTGGCTTACAGGAAGTATCCACAGGTGTTGGCTCCTTATGATGCCAAGGAAACGGTGCTGAGGTTGTTGACCCATTTTACAGAGGGACATCTCAGGCCCGGAATGGCACCCAGTGCATTGGTAGCGCAGCCAGAAGTGGGAAGGGGTGGAGGACTGAAGCCAAGTGCCTGGGACATTCTGGTCCCCTCTGCCAGGTCTCTGGAGCTCCCCCCACCCCTCAGGGAATGGTGTCCCCCCCCACTACACCCCACCCCTGGACAATCCCTCTCTCACCCAGGCTGGCTGCCCTTGCTAAAAATAGCCCAGGGCCAAGACCTCTTCCATCCCTGCTGCTCCAGCCCTCGGAAATGGACAGGGTGGGAGGAAAAATCAACATAGCCCGGGCCCCAAAATAGACCATCACCCGGACTCTGCGGTTTGGGGCCTCCCTGTAGAGAGGCCGGGAGGCGGGGTTCCTGTCCCAGCCCCACCACTGACCCACAGGACAAGGCCCTGCCTTTACCCAGTAGATGGGGGGTATTGGGCTGTGCAATGCCCAGGTCCCCTCCTTCTGTCTCTTCTGCCTCTCAGTTTCCTTGTAAGATGTGGCTTAAAAAAAAAAAAGGGTTCTTCCAAGATAAAAAGGATGGAAACCACTGAGAGTTAAACCCCATTGTTTTACAGAACTGGAAACTGATGGCCTGAGGGGAAAAGTGGCTTATTGTCTGTCACTTAACCCTGGCAGACACATGCCTAGAGCTCTTCCCCCAGTACCTGGTATGGTGCCAGGGCCAAAGAGTTCAGAGTGTCAGTGTTAGAGTCAGACCTGGGTTCAAATCTTGATACTACGCCTTTAGCTGTTCAACCCTGGGTAAGTCCCTTAACCTCTCTGTGCATCAGTGTCCTCTTCCGTGAGCTGGGAGTAGTACCTGGCCATGCCTAGTGTTCAGCCAGTTTGCAGAACGATTCCGGGGAGCCTGGGAAGGCTCGAACCAGCTGCCTGACTCTGGCTTCTGTTTCCCTGCCCCTCTGCCAGTATGACAGGACGGAAACCGCCATCAACAACCTCAACCCCGCGTTCTCCAAGAAGTTCGTCCTCGACTACCACTTTGAGGAGGTGCAGAAGCTCAAGTTCGCCCTGTTCGACCAGGACAAGTCCAGCACACAGCTGGACGAGCATGATTTCCTGGGCCAGTTCTCCTGCAGCCTGGGCACGGTGAGCTGGGGGGGGCCAAGGGCAAGGCAGTCCCCACCCCCGACATCACGCTGCTCCTAAGGCCAGGGCAGTCCCTTGGAGCGAGTCTCCCCTGCCGCCTGCTTTCCCTAGCCCCATCTTCCTGGATGGCTTCCAAGGAGGCCCTGGAAATGCAGCCAGCCCTGGGGGCCTGCAGGTACCAAAGGGGGTCAGTGGCCTCGTGATTTGGGGCCAGGCTGAAAGAGTTCTCATCAGAAAACACAGCACCCTGCCAGCCAGCTGTTGCCGCACGGGAATGGGGACCCCGCGTGGCCAGAACTAAAGGTTCTTTTTTTTTTTTTTTTTCTTTTTTAAAAGATTTTATTTTTTTATGTGAGAGACAGAGAAAAAGCAGAGCAGGAGTGAGAGAGCACGAGCAAGGCCAGGGGCAGAGAGAGAAGCAGATTCCCCACCGAGCAGGGAGCCGGACGTGGGGCTTGATCCCAGGACCCTGGGATCATGACCTGGACCAAAGGCAGATGCTGAAGTGCTGGGCCAGGCGCCCGGAACTTGTGATTCTTAGAAATAGATCAGATGTCAGATGGAACATCTGCCTGGCAACAAAGGCAGCCACAGGAGTCCGTTTTGGTGGCTGGCTTACTGTGTGAACTCGGGCAACTTCCTGTCCCTCTGGGGGCACCACACTCCCCCGATCCTGCTGCCCCACTGCGTTCTTGGTGAGCATATGGAGTCGGGGGGTTGTGGGGCTAGGAGCCCCTCGTACTAACCATCCTGATGGCTGTGTGTCCTTGGGCGAGCCCCACGCCCCTGAATGTTACTTGGGGCTGATGATGACCACCTAGCTATGGGGCTGGTGGGGGAAGTGGGCACACTGAAACGGCCCGGACCTTCCAGGAGAGGGGATGGAACAAGCCAGGGCTGACCACTGTGAGAGAAACAGAGGGTGTCCCTGGGCTTTCCTGCCGGGGGTCCCCACTCTCCAGGGGTAACAGGGAAGGGGGGATGCTGCAGGGTGAGTCGGCTTCCCTGATACCCTCGCAGCCACCCCTCACCTGGAGAGAGGAGCAGGTGGCCAGGGCCTGGGGAGAGCTGCAGTTTGGGAGGCAGGGGCGCGGGGGGGAGGGCTCTGGACGGGATTGGAGTTGGGGGGAGGGCTCTGGATTAGAGCAAAGGCCCCAAGGAGCTTCACATGTGCCAATCCACAGTCCAGCCTTTCTCAGCTCCTGGTCTTCCGGCACCCTTGGGCACCGCCAGGGGCTGCATCCACAGGGCAGGGGAGCCAGCGATGGGCAATGAAGGCATAGAGCAGGTAGTCAAGGGCGAGTGTGGCCTGGGGAGGAAAACCAGCATGGGGGGTGGGGGGCATGGGAACGTGCAGGGAGAAGCACAAACACTGGCATCCCCCGCTCCCCCGCCAGAAGCTGAGAACCAGGGTGGCCTCTGGAGAGTGCGGGAATGGGGTGTACAGAGACGGTGGAGGACCGCTCAACACTGTGTTCTGCTTTCCCCTGTCTATGCGGTCTTGCTGGCTGAGCACTGTGTGAATGTCTTCCATACATGGAGCATGAAAATCTAAGGGGAGTCAGGATGTGACCTCCATCAGGAATTGCGCCCTGTGGGGGTGGGGGGGAGTCTGTAGATGGCTTCAGGGGAAGCTGTGAGGGGGCTCGACTCCCTGCGGTACCTCCAGAGGTGACCCTTGCAAGAGCCTTGGGGGGTAACCCAGTCAGTGGGGGTGGTACTGAGGGGGATTCCAGGCCTGCTGTTGGCCCCCCGGGCAAGTGTCTTAACCTCTCTGGGCTGCCCAGTGGAGTTAGTAATGGTTGGTGGCTGCCTTGCGGGAGGACAGTCACGTGAGGGGGGAGCTGTAGCCTGCGTGCTTCCATCTGTGTGCTGTTAGTGGTGCCTGCTGAGCGGTTTTCCTCCCCACCAACCCTCAGGAGCACCACTCTCCTCTCTCCCGCCCCCCCAGATCGTCTCCAGCAAGAAGATCACTCGGCCTCTGCTGCTGATGAATGACAAGCCTGCGGGGAAGGGCTTGATTACGGTACCAGCCCCCTCCCGCGCTCCACACCCCTCCGCCTCTGCCCGCTGCCCTCCCCCATCAATGGGCTGCATCCCTGGCAGATAATCACCAGCTTTGTTTGGAGTAAAAAGGCCCAACTTACAACTTAGCAACAGGTCTCTTAGCAACGGGCTCCTGGCTCCACAGATGATGTATTGGGGGCGGCCAAGCTGGGAGTAGGGGCTTGCTGGAGGCCCCTGTGGCCTCTTCCTTGTCCCCAAAGGCCACCAGAGCCCTCCTGTCAGGCCCTCCCTTCCTGGCCCTTGCTTGCCCTCCCTAGGGGGTCTTTGAGAAGCATGTTGCCCCGCCAGCCCCTGGAGCTCTGTTTATGGTTGCCGTGATCCCAGCCTCATGTGCACCCTTTGGGCTGATAAGTCCTGGGTCCTTGCAGACTCCTCCAAGGCCGGAACCCTGTTTTACAGACGAGGGACCTGGAGCCCAGAGAGGAAGTGGGGCAGTTAGGCTAGTGAGGCTTGGCCAAGGAACTAGGCTGGAGGGGGGAGGCTGAAGCGCTAAGTGCTCATCTGTAGTCCCCCCACTGCTCTGGGGCCTCCCCGGCTGGTGGAGCTTTGCATTCAAGGCTGGGATGAACCCCACCTTGCTTTACTCTCTGGGTTCCAGGAAAATTGAAAAATTTTTAAAGATTTTATTTATTTATTTGACAGATATTACAAGTAGGTAGGGGGGTGTGGAGCAGGCTCTCCATTGAGCAGGGGGCCTGATGCGGGGCTCCATCCCAGGACCCTGAGATCATGATCTGAGCAGAAGGCAGAGGCTTAACCTACTGAGCTACCCAGGCACCCCCAGCAAACTGAATTCTTAGCATACCACACATATCCCAGATCTGATCTTCATCCACTGTTTCCGACACCTGGAATGTTTCTGCCCATCCCCCACCCCCCACTTCTTGGGGTTCAGAACCTCCCCATCTATATACTACCTTCACTAGCCAGCTCCCTTCCACCTGGAAGCCAACCCAGCAGCTCCCTCTCCCCCCACCCCTGTATTGCCACCGGGCCACCCCAGACCTCAGTTCCTTCCTCTGTGGAATGGGGCCAATAATAGGACCTCCCAAGGTTATTGAGCAAGGTTATTGAGCAAGTCTCTGCTGGAGGAAAGGAAGGGGAGCCTAGCATCCAACCCGGCTTCTGTGTGTGGTTCTGGAGGGTCCAGGAGCTTGTAAGTGAAGCTGTCCTGCAGGTGTGAGGGAAGAAGAAGCCTGAGCCAAGAGAACCCAGCCCACTTGTGTTGCATTGGGCCCGAGGGCTTTCCCTGCCACTCTGTGGGGAGGGGTGAGAGAGGCCCAGAGAAGGCAAAGATGGCCCCAAGGTCACCCAGCTGGTCCATCCTTGGCTGGCTTGGAGCCACAGGCCTATGGCCGAGGGCGAAGGCATGAAAGACAGATGGCAGTATGAGCTGACCGGACAGCAGAGGGAGCTCAGGTGACTCCTGTTGCTGCCTTGGGCCTCAGTTTCCCCAGCTGTCCAGTGAGGTTCCTGGAATACCCTGTGCCTTGGTGTTTTGAGGTGGCTGTGCTCCCGGGGTCTGGAATGGGGGCCCGGAGGGCCTGTCAAGCTGCTCCCTGGCCAGCCCTTCCCAGGGTTCCAGACCATCTCTCATGGCTGGTAACGTGTCCTCCCATCTTGAGCCACACGGGGTCACTTCTGATTTCTCAGATTCACATAGATTACCCCATTTTCCAGAAGGTAGACATGGAGGTTTTGAGAAGACGAGAGAGGCACATCCAGGGTCACGTGGTCCTACCCCTCTTCTCCTTCCCCTTCCCAGCCTGGAGAGCTGACCCCTGGGTACCTCTGCTCACTGCCTGGCAGGATGCCAGGGGGAGTCCAAGGGGGCAGGTCCCGACCCTCACATTCCTCTGGCCTCACAGATTGCCGCCCAGGAGCTGTCGGACAACCAGGTCATCACACTCAGTCTGGCGGGCAGGAGGCTGGATAAGAAGGTGAGGCAGGCGAGAAGGGGGTTTGCCATCAGGGAGCGGTATCCATCCCCCAGCCCAGGGTTGTGGGGCCTTGTCCTGGTGCTTCTGGCCATCACGTTTATCGCCCCCCATCCAGCAACAAGTCCATAGCTCAGGCCATCCCAAATTCGGACCTCTTTACCACTGAGGTAATGAGTTTGCCATTATTTAGAGGTGTTCAGGACATAACTGGCAACCCAATCCTGAGGACTCCCTATCTCAGTGTAGATGCTGGGGTAATTACAGTAACCTACAGGGCCCCAGTCGGTGTGTCCTTGGCACCCCCTGACTTCATCCCCTCTGCTTTTCCCACCTTCATTCTGCCTCAGCCAAATCAGCCTCCTTGTTGTCCCAGGATTTTACCATGCACCTTCCTGCCTCAGGACCTTTGCACTTGCTATTCCTGCTGCCAGGGATGTTCTTTTCCCTGAATATTCCCCAACACCTCTTTTTAAAGATTTTATTTTTATTTATTTGAGAATGAGCACAAGCAGGGAGAAGGGTATAGGGAGAGGGAGAAGCAGGCTCCCTGCTGAGCAAGGAGCCCCATGCTGGACTCAATCCCAGGATCCTGGGATCATGACCTGAGGTAAAGGTAGACATTTAATGACTGAGCCACCCAGGAGCCCCTCCTGAAACTTTTTTTTAAACTTAAATAAATAAATTTTTAAAGGACATTATATCCTGGGCACTGGGTGGCTCAGTCAGTTAAGCAACTGCCTTTGGCTCAGGTCATGATCCCAGGGTCCTAGGGTCGAGTCCAGCATCTGGCTCCCTGCTCAGCAGGAAATCTGCTTTTCCCTCTGACCCTTCCCCCCTCACGCTTTCTCTCTTTCTCAAATAAATAAATAAATAAATAAAATCTTTTAAAAAATAAATCAATAAAGGACCTCCTGTCCTTTTTGTGCCATGCTGGGATAATTTCAGTTTTTCAGATTCTCGCTAGAGTAAATTAAAATCACATCCTGCCTGGGCGTCCCTGGGCACTGGGAACCACCACCCTTTTGAAGTCCTGCCCCATCTAAGTTGTAGTGTCTGTAGGCTCCAGGTCTCGGGGTCTCTGAGCACAGGCTTTGGTAACCCCAGGATGGGATGGGTTCTCCTGCCTGAGCCGGTTGGCCCCAGGGGGCTGGCGCTGCCCAGGGCTCCCACCCCTGACAGGGGGTTGGGGGAGGCAGCGTCCCCCACCCCCCGCCCTGTCTGACTCCAGTAGAGCTGTGCCTCCCTCACCCGCATCCTCCTGCTTCCTGCAGGACCTCTTCGGAAAGTCAGATCCTTTTCTTGAGTTTTATAAACCGGGAGACGACGGCAAATGGATGCTGGTTCACAGGACTGAGGTGTGTGCACGGGACTCTGGGGGGTCTAAGCCAGAGGCCCTGTGGTCTGAGACCGCCCCAGGTCTCAGAACAGAGCTGTGAGGTCACTACCACACAGGGAACAGGGAAAGCCGTGAAGGTGCCTCAAGGACTTGCTCCCTCCCTGCTCCCTGCCATGCCCAGGAACGTGGCTATGGGCCTCTCTACCTTGCCACCCCCATGGGACTGGCCCAAGCCCAGAGCTCTGCTGCCCTGGGCCTGCGCTCACGCTTGGCCCTCCCCGTGCTGTAGGTGATCAAGTACACGCTGGACCCTGTGTGGAAGCCATTCACTGTGCCGTTGGTGTCCCTGTGTGATGGGGACATGGACAAGCCCATCCAGGTGAGGGAGCCCTGCACCCCACCCCGCCAGCCCCAGCCTCCCAGGCTCTCCTAGGCTTTCTAGAGATGCCTTGGCAAAACTCTTTCTTCTTAAGGTGGAGAGAACCCAACCTAGGTAGCGGGGAGAGGCAGGGGACCTGGGCTCTCGTCTCACACGTGTCTGACCCTCTGAGCCATCGGGGCAAGGACCCTGTCTCTGTGCACCCTTCTCTGAAACAGGAGCAGAATGACTACCCAGTTCTCCCCAGAGGGCTGCAGTGCTGCCCGCTGAGACGGCGAGTGTGCAGGCAACCAAGGGTTGTCACTCTGATGAGGACAGTGATTACTGGTCTCTCTGGAACCTCGGTCCCCAGGCACTGTGGCTGAGAGCAGATAAGGGAGAGGGAATCAGGGTGGGGGCAGGGATCCCTGAACAGGGTACTAGGAAACCTGAATCCTAGTTCTAGGTCTTCTGTTGCTACTGTGAGACTTTGGGCCAGTGCTTCCCTCTCGAGGCCTCAGTTTATCCATCAGTGGAATGGGTGTGATAATTCCTGCTTTCTTCCTGGGAGTGGCAGCTAGATTAGAGAGGATGGAAAGCTAGGATTTTTTTGTGCCCATCTCAAGGAAAATAGCAGTCTGAATGCCCCTAGGAAGGGCCCCAGGCCATGGCCCACCAAGGCAGGTGGGCCACAGCTCCAGACAGATGAGGAGCTGAGTGACAGGTATGTGCGAAGTCAAGCTTCCTGCTCCAGAGTGTACAACCTCCATTGCTGGGGTGCTCCTTTTCCCAGCAATCACGGAAGGCTTCCTGCAGGAGGCAGTTCAGGAGCTAACGGCATCATTCCAGGCCAACAAGGCAGATGGTGGAGAACAGGGGGAGGGACCAGCAAAAGGAAGATACGGGGTTTGCCCAGGCAGTTCTGAGGGGCTGCTCTGGGGTGACCTCACTGGACCCACCCCAGGTCATGTGCTACGACTATGACAACGACGGGGGCCATGACTTCATCGGCGAGTTCCAGACCTCAGTGTCACAGATGTGTGCGGCTCGTGATGGCGTCCCGGTGAGATGGGCCCCTGTGTGTGACCCTGAAACCTCAGCAGGGGATGGGTGAGGGACACAGGCTTAGAATTGGGCAGACTGGGGCTCAGATCCCACCTCTCTGGCTGTATGACCTTAAGTAAGACATCCAGTTTCTGAGCCTCAGTTTCCCCATCTGTCAAATGGGGCAGAGGGGAGAGTGGGAAATAGATGTCCATTTAACTCACCGCAAGAAGCTGGACCCTGGGTAATGGTTCTGGGTGTATGAACGGACGTGATGTGGATGAGTCAACATCTGGGGTAGGGGGGCAGATGGAGGGCCTCCTACCTCGGGTAAGCACAGCTCCGTGTGAGCCTGAGGTCACCAGAACCTTTCTTGAGTGTGGACATCTAGGAAGGCTTCCTGGAGGAGGCAGCATGCCCCCTGGTCAGCACTGTGGAGGGGATCCTGGGGCCCAGGAGAGGGTCCGTCGCCCATAGAAGCCCCAAGCTGAGCTTCTCTTTCTCTTATGTTTTCCAGCTGGAGTTTGAGTGCATCAACCCCAAGAAGCAAAGGAAGAAGAAGAACTATAAAAACTCAGGCATCATTATCCTGCGTTCCTGCAAGGTGAGCCAGCGGGGTGGGCCCAAAGCCGGGGCCTGGCTTGGGGTGGGGATCATACAGGGAGCTGTTGCCACAGAAGGTATAGACAGAGCATTGGGTGTGGAGCCAGCAAGGCCTGGATTCAAATCCTGGTTCTGCCACGTCCTAACCCTGGGATCTTCTGAACTTCACCTCTCGGGGCCTCAGTCTCCTCCTTATCTGTAGAATGGGGATGTTAACAAGGTAAAAAGCAAAGGTGAAGGGTTAGTCTCTTGTGAGGTTCAGGAGGGCATGAGATGACCTTCCAGGGCCTCTCCTGGTTGGAAGGTAACTGCTTCCCATGCTGGCAGCTTGCCCGTTGCATGTCCGGCTCCCCAGGGGCAGAGGGACGTCTGGCAGGGGCCCAGCCACCGAGGGCTCAGGTTGCTGTGATTCCTGTGCTACAGCTGGGGCCTCTAAGGCCTGGGAAGGGAGCGAAGTTCACAGCAGCGGTGGTCATGGCCATCCCTGGATGCCGGGTAGCCAGCATCTGCTGGGATCGGGCAGGTAGCCCAGACCGGGGCAGCGAGTCCCCACACCCTCCCCGTGACGGCTGCCAGCCCCCGAACCCTCAGGGCCTCCGTGTCCTGGTCTGGCGACTATGTGCGGTCTGCCAGGGGCTTCCGTAACCGCTTGCTCAGTGAGGTCACAACGCCAGAGTGCCCTGGGAAAACTAAGCTAGCAGCTGGCAGCATCGTGGTGTGGAGTCCTTGTTCCTGAAGCTTCTGTTACTCCTGTTCCCTTTCATGATTTTTGTCACCTGCCTGCTTTACTACTTTTTGCGATCTGCCTTTCTCCCCCGATCCCATTCTTGGTTTCTTTTTTTTTTTTCCCCTTAAATACATTTATTTTGGAAGGAACCCCCTTATAACTCCACCCAGATGGGAGGCCAGTATCCCTCCCAAAAGGAGCAAAGACCATCAACACAAGCAGAGTGTGTTAGCATCTTACCACTTGATAGTAGAAGGCCTCCGCGTGGAGGCCTGGTCTTTCCCTACTCAGGGTGGAGGCCCTTCAGGGCTAAAGAGGGCTCTCAGGACTGAACAGCAACAAATTGAGACTTTCTCTGCCATGTAATTGGTAGGTACCATGGACACTAGGCCCTGGGACCCTGCCTGGAATGAGCGTGTGTGTGTGTGTGAGAGAGAGAGAGAGAGAGAGAGAGACCCACCCGCACGGTTGATCTGAGGACTTTGTTATAGAGAGATCTGCATTTGGTTGTAATCAGCCCAGGTCTTCTCTTGGACTCCTTGACTCTACCAAGGTTTAAGGCCCCAAAGCAATCAGCTCCCCCAAGGTCATTCTTGGGAACTATGGCCAGGTGGAGGGCTAGCCCTCGGATACAGGCCAGGGACCCACTGACTCCCCTGATTCCTTCCAGATCAACCGGGACTACTCCTTTCTGGACTACATCCTAGGAGGCTGCCAGCTCATGTTCACTGTAAGGCTCTGTCTGCCACCCCCTGACCCCCACCCCCAGCCCAGTGAGGGTCCTCCCTGAGGGCTTGGGCCACAGCAGGAGGGACTGGGGTGAACTTCAGGAAGGACTTCCCCAGGGCAATGGGAGTGTGTGGCCCAGAGGAGAGGGCAAAATGGCTGAGCCTGAGTCAGGCTTCACTGCAGGTCAGGGCATGGCTGCCTACCTCCCCGCCTTGCCTCACCGCTGTCCGCCACCCTCTCTCGATCCCGTGGGACTGGAGGTCCTCTGCATGACTCTGTGGAGTCAGGGGATTGGCCTTGTTGACCTCTGTGGGGCAACCACTGCCCCCTCACTCCGAGAGGCTGGGCCCTCCTGTTCCTTCTGCATATATTTTCAAAGGTTCACCAAGTGGATACCAAGCACCTCTCTGTGCCTGACCCACCCCACGTGACCACCTTCCAAGGTGGCCATCCCTCTCCCTAGAATCCGCCCCCACCCCCGTCCATCTGTGCTGGCCTTCCAGGGGCTGTGCTGGAGTTCCCTGGGGGCTGAGAGAGCAGATCTCAGCCTCAGACCCAGGGGAACCCCTTCTCTGGTAAGGTCTGCCTTGCCCTGGACCTGGCTCTTGGGGCATGTGTGTTGCCTTAGTGAGCACCCAATCTGGGAGATGGGCACTGGCCTGCCAGGCAGCCCCAGGGCCCAGGGCCCCTTGGGGGTCTGAGGGGCAAGTGGAGGTGGCTTGGGGTGGGAGTAAGGTACCTAGGAAGGCTTCAGTGGGACAGCACCAGCTGAACTGGGCCTGAATGATAGAGGAGAATGAGAGAGGGAGAAAAGATGGCCTGGCTCTTTAGGTAGAGGGAACCTCACAAATAAAGGCCAGGAAATGGAGCAGTGACAGTGAGGGGAGCAAAGGAATTTGGGACTGTGAGTTGACTTTGTATCACATCAGGGTAATAGACTTCATGCTTGGGCAGTAGGGAGCCACAGACAGCATTAGAGCTAAAGGAGTGACGCAGTTGCCAGGTTTCAGACCACCTAAGGGTGGGTTGGCACAGGGAGATGAGTGGCTTCCCATGTCCCGTCAACCTCTATTCCCTGGGGATGATATAGGAAGCTGGCGTGTCTGGCCACACTCTGGCCTTTTCCCCCTACTCTGCAGGTTGGGATAGACTTCACAGCCTCCAACGGGAACCCCCTCGACCCTTCCTCTTTGCACTATATCAACCCCATGGGCACCAACGAGTATCTGTCGGCCATCTGGGCTGTTGGGCAGATCATTCAGGACTATGACAGGTAAGCTTGAGGAGGGACTCCAAAGGTCAGCTCCAGCTCCATCCAGCTGGGAAGCTCAGCTTGTCAGAGCTGGAAGGGACCCAAAGATCCTTCCTACCCCTGTGGCAGACATTGCTAGTCGATTGTTGATCCCTTCCCTGTGGAGCCAGATCCACACTGGAATCCTTCTGCACATGGTACACCAAGGAGCCAGTAAAAAAAAAGGAATCAAGATAGAGAATGAAACGTGTTGCTATTGTTGCAACTTTTCCTTTGAGAGCTGGGGAAATGTAGGCCTGGGATGCAGGCCTAGAGAATTTATCCAGTCAAACAGATTAGGAAGACCAGTACCCAGGCATTCTGATTCCTGAGCCTGGCACCAAATGTCCTAATATTTTCACTCCTGCTGGGAACTTGGAAGGAGCAGCCAGCAGGTGTGGGCCCTCCACTTACCATGACCATGCTTCCTGGAGATCTTTGGGTTAATGTGCGGGGTCGGGGTAGAGGGGACAGTGGAAAGTCAGTGAAGGAAAGCTGTGTAGGGGGTTTGGCCTTGGAGAATCTAAAGTCACTTGAAGGGGATGGCATCATTGCCACAGCTGGTGCTTGCTGGGACCTCCAGGCTGGAGGGTGGAAGGATCAGGAGACTGAAACATAGGACACTATGAGGAAGGTACAAGTACCAGAGATTTGGCAGAAACAATAGGCTCAGGAATCCTGCATGCACTTGGCCTCCTTGAGAGAGGAAGCCTGAGGACCAGCGTCTGACTCCCAGGGCCTAAGGCAGTTGTGTGGGGCGTGGTGGTTACTGTGTTCCCCGGCCACATTAAGAGAGGTATAGCACATAGGGCAAGGGAGGTGAAAGTCCCCATCTACATAGTTGGGTGGAAGAGTTTGCTGTTGCCACTTTGGAGTCCCTTGTATCCACCTGCCCTCTCAGTCCCTTCACCGAGCCTTCTCGTGGGCATTCAGACTTAGGAAGGAAGGCCTAAGTGAGCGCTGGGCACCTGCCCCAGCCCTACCCCTCTGATGCTCTTCCCCATCTCAGTGAGAGCCACCATCACTCACCCAAAACCCTTCGCTTTTTCCTTCCCTCATCTCCCCCATTGTTCTTTCCACAAATCCTTTCAAAACACTCCAATCTAACCCCTTCTCCCACCACCACCACTACCAGCCTGTTCAGACCACCATCCCCTCTTGTCCGGATCACTTCCGTAGCTCCTCACTGGTCACCCTGCGTCTGTCTTAGCCCCTGGCAGTTTGTTCTCAAACAACAGCCAGGGGATTGCTCAGTATCCACCTTGAGTGAATGAACAGGTGAGACATGATCCCCACCCTCAGGAGTTCCCACTCAAGGAGGAAGATGAGAAAAGTCACTGGAGTTTTGAGAGACTAGCTTACCTGTAAGGTAGGAGCTGTAGGAGCACTAGAGAGAGAGAGAGGAATTCTCAGGTCTCAGGAAAACTCACAGAGAGAAGGTGCCATTGGAATTGGGCCTTAAAGGATGAGTAGGAGTTTGTCACAGACAAGTAGCTCAAGAGGGGGCACAACATGATTGAAATTAGAGCGTGAGAGTGCCCTGTGTGTATGGGGCTCAGCTAGTGGTCTGTGGCCAGGACTGGGGCAGTGGGGAGTAAGGGAGGGGAAGGGGAAGCACGTGAGAGTAGGTCCTAGGGCTGGATCATGAAGGGCCTTGAAGCTAAGCCAGGGTTCTCAGAATTTTCCCCAGCCACAAAAGGGAGGTTCAGAGACAGGCAGTACATTTCCATAATGACTGTGGTGTGGTGGATGCCGGAGGTCCCAGTGTGAGAAGGATCTAGAAGCCGCACCCAGGTCCACTTGTTAGAAGTGCTGTGATTGATTAGTCATGTCTGCCGCAGGTGTAGGTTGGGCCAAGCCCCATCTGGTACTTGCAGGTGGGTGTGATCTTGGTAGATCATGCCAGCAGAGCTCTTTCTAGAAGTGGTGAGCTTTTTCCTTCTGTCCTTGGAGGTGTGCCTGGAGGAGGGGGCCCAGCCCTGGGTGGGGGCTGGGAGGGGTGAGTGTGGGCAGGTAAGGCCTCTGTCCTGCTGTCTCATAGTGGTTTTCTTCTCCTCTCTCTGATTAGTGATAAGATGTTTCCGGCTCTGGGCTTTGGAGCCCAGTTACCCCCAGACTGGAAGGTGAGTGGAGCTGGACTGTTTCCTTTTGGTCAAGGTGGGATTTGTATGTATGGCCTCTCTTGGATCTGCTTTGGAAGGGGCTGGGGACCCAGTCTTCCTGCCTTCTCTGGATTTACCGCCAACCTACACTCACGACCCAGCCTGAACTTCATGCAGGCACTGGGGCTGGAAGAATGAGCAGAACAGTTATGGCCTCTGTCCCCTGGTATTCAGGTCAGGTGGGAAAAACAAGTAGGATGCCGGATCTGGCAAACAAAAGTCTAGGACACCCAGTGAAGTTTGAATTTCAGATCAACTTCTTAAGTATAAGTATGTCCTAAGTATTGCCTGGGATATTAAAAAGTCACTCATTGCTTATCTGGAATTCACACATAATGGGGCATCCTATATTCTGTGTGGCAGCTCCAAAGACAGGCAGGGTCATCAGTGCTGAGATGGGGCAGCATGGGCCTGGGAGGAGCCCAGAGGAGGGCCCCAACCTGGCCTGGGGGTAGCCGGGAAGGCTTCCTGGAGGAGGCAGGGTCTAGGGGAAGGGAAGGAGGAGTTTGCAGAATGACTAGAGGTGGTGATGAAGCAGGGAGAGTGTTCAGAGCAGAGGGAACCCGTGCAGAGCCTGGGAGGAAGAGGGGCAGGGCGAGGTGGAGGAACAGCAAAGGTGGGCGTGATGGACTCTCCGTGGAGGATGGAGAGAGCCATGACTAGCGGGGTGGGAAGCTAGCTGTGCAGGGCCTCAAACGCATGCTAAATAGCAGTGGGCGGCTCCTGCGGGGTCTGTGTGGGGTGTTCTCAGCCGGCTGGCATTTTGCAGACCCGCTGCTGAGTGGGGACTGGCTGGGGTGAGGATGGGCGGGATGGAGAGATGAACAGGAGTCCTGTCCATTCTACAGGCGGAAAAACAGAGGCTCAGGGGACTTGCCTAAGGCCATGTTTAATTCCAGCTGGGCAAATGGACCCTTAAGTCTATTCTCAGAATCTGCTGCCTCTCCAGTGAGAAGCCTGGGGATGGGCACACCGGGCTCCTATGCCTGAGTGTCTCAGCTGGTGCCCCCTCTTGTCTGCCCTGCTGTGCCCCATGCTGTTTTCCAGAGTGAGCCTTTCCCTCCCATCCTCCCTGCGGGAGGACAGTCTTCACCTCGGATTTCAGGGAGTGGCTGTGTGGCCTACTGGCCATTGTATGATGGGGGACAGGATCCTACAGGACCAAAGCCGGGCCTCTGGGCAGATAGTGATGGCATTGGGGGCGGGGCAGGCTGGTGGGGCCAGGCCCGGCAAGGCCCCGCAGGAGCCCGTTGCTAAGACACCAGCCAGCTTTGAAAGAACTCTGGTTGAATGAGATGTTTTCTCACTCAAAAGCCTCCTTGAAAATGTCACAGGGCAACTCTGGGGAGGCTCAGGGCTTGGCCAGGCTGGAGTGCCCAGTGGTGCCAGGAGGGTTGCCACAGCCAGGCTGCGTGAGGACAGATGCTGCATCCCACCTCCCCTGCCAGCACTTCACCTCCCTCCTGTTCTAACTTGCCTGGCTCCCGCCACTTGAGCCTTTTTTCCCGTTCCCGCCACTTGAGCCTTTTTTCCCGTTCATTCCCACCTCAGGGCCTTTGCACATGGCCTTCCGCTGGCCTTTTGCTCCTTTTCACTAGAGGCCAAGGGGGCATTCCCTCTGGGAGGCCTTCCCCGAGGGAGCTCATGGGCAGCCCCTTCTCTTGTCCCTGTCCTCACAGAACTTGATGGTCACTTCTGTACGTGTGGGTTTGCTTATTTGTCATCTCTCTCCAGAGCTTAACCGTCTGGGAGAGCCCCTGGTTTCCTGCTGTCTGTGTCCCAGCTCTTGGCACACGCTGGGTGTGTCCTTGTTTGTTGACAGTGAATCTGGAGCCTAGCAGCCTGAGGAGACAGAGGTGTTGGTCCTCTGGGGATAGGAAGCTGGAAGGAACTTGCGAATCAGCCGCTTGCCCTTGGGACTTTTGTTCCTCCCTGGGGCTGGGCCGGGGGTACCCAAAAAGGACTTCTGTCCTGGTCTGCAGCTGAGGGACTCAGAAAGCCTTTCCTGAGGAGATGACATGAAGCCTGGGTGTTCAGAATGAGCCATAGTTGGTCAAATGAAGAGAGGGGTCAGGTGGGAGGAAAGGGCTGGGATGGGGAAGAGCCCAGGCTGTGTCCCTCCCTGCTGTAAGGCTGGGATAACTGAGACTCGGAGAGGACTGTCCCTCTGGGATCCCTTCAGCTCCCTTTCTCATGCCCTGCCCCCCGACGGGGCCACAGGGAGCAGCGTTTTAAGTAACCCACTGACCGGGGCCCAGGCTGGGTGAACAGAAGCACTGATTGTCAGAAGGCAGCGGGGAGTCCCAAAACAAAGACCTGTGGCCAGCAGGTCCCCAGGGGCCCCTAATCTGGCTTAGGGCCTCCAGGAAACTTGTCCTGTTAACTGACCTTTCCCAGGCAAACCAGGGAAGTAAGCATGGGGGGTGGGGGGCTGGACTGCTGTAGGGGCATGCACCTGTCTCCCAGATCGGAGCCTGGCTCTGCTGTGGCTCACTGGTGTCACCTGGGCATTCCCTGACCCCTTCTGAGCCTCAGTTTTTCTACCTGTGAAGTGGAGCTGCTGGAGGAGGTGACCTGAGGGGCCTCTGGGCTGGATGTGTGACCTTCACAGCCCCATCCACTTGGACCACCAGGCCTCTCTGCAAAGAAAGGGGAAGGGGGAGGAGTGAGGAATGAAGAGGTTGAGTGGCCCAGAAAGCAGAATATTACTCCATCCTTATCAGGAGGGGGCTTTCCCCCCTTGGTCTCTAAAATCTCAGAAAATCTGATTTTGTGGGAAGTCATTGGCCCAGGAAGGCTGGTTTCCTTGGCAACCATTTTCCTCTCTCAACCCCTCCATACGAGCCCCCCTCTTAGTCTCTATAGAGGCTCATCAGGTTGCCATGGCAATGAGGACCTCTAGCCCCCACAGCTGGAGCCCAGAGACAGGGGACAGGGTGAAGGGGGCCCCAGAGCAAGGGGAAGACCCAAGAGGGACATCAGGGGACTGGCTCCATGCCAGCTCTTAGGGCTGAGGGAGCAAAGAACAGAAGGCTCTTCCCCCAAACAGTGAAGGGTCTTCTCCTCAGGCCACCCACCACCCCTAGGGTCCTGCTGGGGTGAACTCCCCGTGCTGAGTTCCACCCCTCTTGGCCCAGGAGGGTTCCACAAAGACCAGGATTCCCAACTCCCTCTCCAGGCATGGGGGGCTCAGGTCTTAGGCCTTTATCTGCTGTGTGGCCTTGGCACTTGGCTTTCCCTCTCTGGGCCTGTTTACTTGTGAAATGGGCACACTGGGCTTGGTGGGGCCTTCCAGCATGCACACGGTAACGTCTGGGAGGGTTTGCGCCCAGACTAAAGCCCCCACCTGGTAGATATTCCCTTAGACCTCTTCATCTTCCTAATTTAAAACCCATGGGAGAGTGTGAGAAGACAGAGGAGGGTCAGTAAATATCCTCCAGTCTGAGAAGGCACTTTCAGACCAAGAAACGATGGAAGCCGCTCCATACTGTTGACACAGTTTAATTCAGGGTAGCTTACTGGGGGGCCGGCTCTCCAGGCGGCCTGCAGCCCTCCCCCAGCCAGGCGGGACCTCCAGCCACAGCTTGTAGAGAGCAAGGGGCATGGTGGTGAGGCCCGGGGTTGGTGATCTAAAGTGGGGCCGCCTGTGTGGCCGCCATCTCTACTGCTTAGCTCAAGTAGAACCTTTTGTGCACTACTTGAGATCAGAACAAGCCCTCCGCCCTCCCCCGTGGGCACACATTAACCTCACGGGGCCCAGAACGCGCAGCCCCCGAGGGAGGGCATTGCGCAGGTACAAGCAAGATGGTGTCACTGTCTGCCCTCCTACGGAGAGGAACGCTTTGTGAGGTTAGTGGGTTCCTGGAATATGGGCTCAGGAGGCAGCCTGACCTCGGTTCTGGTCCCAACGTTGTCTTTCAGTAAATGTGAGACCCTGGGAACATTCTAGACCATTCTGCGTCCTGCGTCATCAGGAAATGGGGTAGTAAGAGACCTTTCCCCACTGAGTCATGGCCAGGAGCGAGGGGATGCCTGCAGAGCTCTGAACGTGGGGTGTGGTGTGCAGTTGGGAGGGGGGCTGGGTGGGCCTGAAACTGCAGCGGGAGGGAGAGTGGGGAGGCCTCCAGCTGAGCTGTGGCCCCCCAAGGCCCCAGGTTCTGCAACCACCATAGTCTTACTGTGGCCCTGAACAGTGTCTGATTGGTGTTCCTCTGTGTTTTGGGATCGGGGCTCTTGCAGGATGATCCACAGGGCTGGGGTCTGGGGCTGGAGGCAGAGAAACAGGATGGGCACCCAGGAGAGCTGAGCGAGCTCTCTGTGTCCCCTGCCCCAGGATGCCTCCTGATACCCAGTCCCGCTGAGCAGGTTGTCTGCTAATCCCTGGTTGGGCTCGCTGGCATAATGCCTGCTCTTTTGCTAGCTCTCATGGTGTCCATGAAGTTGGGGAAAGCTGGTGGGGCCCAAGAAGTGAAACTTCAGTGATAGGAACTTCAGAGATAGATGGGACCAAGAGGCTGTCCAAGTGCACCCACCTGGATGCCCCCAGAGGCTTCTCTGGCCCATTCTGGGACTCTTAGTGGGGTGGGGAGGCATAGGCAGTGCTGACCACCCCCCGCAAGAGATTGGGGAGATGTGCACTCATTATGGGGTGAAAGTAGTCCTTTCTGTGTGGCTCAGCCCCAGCTGTGCAGGTGAAAGCCGATGTTGAGGGGGGATCAGTAGCCTTGACCTGGGGTGGGGATGAGATGTGAAAAGCCAGAGGGAGCCTTGGCCGGGCTGTGGGTGGGCCCGGGTCCCAGACCCAGGGCCAGAAGGCTGCCAGCCCAGCATTTTCTCTACATTTCAGGTCTCCCATGAGTTTGCCATCAACTTCAACCCCACCAACCCCTTCTGCTCAGGTGAGTGCCAAACCCACCTGCACCTGCCCTGGGAGGAGGGAGGGGCAGAGTATAGGTTTTGTCTTTTTCTCCTATCCCCTTCCCCTCATGCTTGCTCATAATGACAGATAGGGAAGAGCTGGAGGTTGGAGTCAGGTGGTCCTGGACCCTTTCCTAGCTGTGTGACCTTGGAGAGATCACAGCACCTCTCTGGTTACCTGACCCAGGGAGTGTGATACCTGCTTAGTTCACCTCACTGGGTTGGTCAGGTAAGACTTAAGCGTTGACAGGAAGCCCTGTGTAGAACTGGAGGAGGTAAGGGCAACAAATTCTATACCTCCAACCGCTCTACCTGGCCTTGCTGGAAGAGCCCAGGTCTGCCCCTCCCTGCTCCCTTTGTCTTCCACCAGGTGCTTTGGCACTCAAGGACAGAGGGTTGCCGGTGTGGGAGTGGGGGCAGAAAGGGGCAGGCAGTGAACATGGTGTCTGTGCTCACCCTGCCCCCTCAGTCTCAGAGGATTTCAGAGCCTCCAGAATCAGTTAAGAAACTTGGAGGAGGAAGGGGGCTCCAGGTGGATATGGAAGAGGGTGCTGCCATCATGAGACCTTCCAGCCTAGGATTTTTTTTTTTTTTTTTAAGATTTTTATTTATTTGTTTGACAGAAACAGTGAGAGAGGGAACACAGTAGGGAGAGTGGGAGAGGGAGAAGCAGGCTTCTGCTGAGCGGGGAGCCCGATGCGGGCTCGATCCCAGGACCCTGGGATCATTACCTGAGGTGAAGGCAGACGCTTAACGACTGAGCCACCCGGGCACCCCTACCAGCCTATGATTTGGCTTGGATATAGCATCTGCCCACCCTGGGTATTCCCAAAGCTGGGCCCAGTTTTTACTTGGAAGGGAAATGCATCAAGTCACCAACTTGAGAACGATGCTGTGATTCAGAAGCCCTGGCGTCTGTTGGCCAGAAATGTAGCCTCTATTACTCCTGGGCTTCGTCTGGTTTGGGGCAGGTCTCCAGAGACTGTCCAAAATCAGGTCGATCAGCTTCTTCCCCAGCCAGACGCCCTTGGGGCAGGACCACAAGGCTGTGGGATATTCTTCTTATAATGGTGGCCGTTTACAGAGCACCTACTATGTGCAGGGGCTGTGTAAGCATCTCTGTCCACACCACCCCCCACCCCCCGGCTGACCCACTGTGAACAACCGACAAAACCCATAGCATGTCCAGAATGGAGCTCAAGATGGCTAGCTGCCAAGTCCCTTCTCTGGGAAGAGCCTGCTGAGCCTCCCTCTGGCCAGCTGCCCAAGAGAGAAGATTATCAGTCCCATTGCCAGTCAAGGAAACAGGCTCAAAAAGATTAAACAGCTTGCCTCAGGTCCCACAGCTAAGTAGTGGTGAAGGCAGGATTCGAACTCAGGTCTGTGTGACTCCATATTCATGGCTCTTTGCTTTATGGCATCTTGGCCCTGCCTTCTGGGAGCATGTGGTCTCATGGGACCCACGCTGGCCACTGTAGGGGCATTTGGGACAAGCATGAAGTAGAGGGAGGGTCTGCAAATAGGATGAAGGTGGGTGAAGGGTTGAAGGGGGGACCAGGCTCATGCAGTCTTCTCTCCGAGGCAGGTGTGGATGGCATCGCCCAGGCATATTCAGCTTGCCTGCCCCACATCCGCTTCTATGGTCCCACCAACTTCTCTCCCATCGTCAACCACGTGGCGCGGTTTGCGGCCCAGGCCACTCAGCAGCAGACGGCCACGGTGAGTAGGGAGCCGCAGCCTTGGATGTGCAGGAAAGGGCTGGCCCCAGGCTGAGGTCCGCCCTACTCTGCCCACCCACCCCCACCCCCGCCAGGGGGGCTGGTGAGCTGGAGAGTCGGACTTCTCTCAGTTTACCTGCAGGTGGGTATGATAAGGGGATTGAACCAAGCTCAATGTGATTGGTCCTGGCTTTCTGGAGCACAGACTTGAAAAAGACACACTGATTCCATTTGTGCTTAGCAGGACAGGGGGCTGTGATCAGTGGGAGGTGTCTCCCCAGGGCAGGGGGTATTCGTTAGTCCCGGGACACCTGGGAACCAAGAGAGGTCCCAGCATCCCTAAAGCTGACCCTGTGGGCCACGGTCTGGCCCTATGTGTTTGCCATCACTTGGCCTGTGGCTGGCACTCAGCATGCCTGGGGATGGATGAATCGGTCAACCCCGCCCTGGACGGTGCGCTGCATAAGGCTCGGTAGGCAGGAGGAGGGGACTCAGCCAGGGCTTCTCCCAAAGGGAAAAGGACTTGGTCCTGTTGGGCCCACCAGTGGAGTGAGACCCCTCCCTGGATCCTGGGGAGCTGGAGGTTGGCTTCTGGGAGTGGTGGCCAAGATGGAGGAGGTGAAGGGGAGGTTACGAGAGAGAAGGGGACACCCAGGCTGAACTGGTGAGGACAGGACAGCAGGACACGGTCTGGTTGTTTGGGAGGCAGAAGGGACCTCTCTGGTTAGGCTGCCAAGATTTGGATCCTGTCCCCACTGCTTCCTTGGTGTGACTTGGGCAAAGCACATAACCTCCCCAAGCCTCTGTTCCGTTGTTCGTACGGTGGGACTAGGACCTACTCTGAGGTGTTCAGGTGAAACAGGCTCACACAGCCCCTGCTCTGGACGGGGAGGAAGAACAGGCCCAGCGGACCGCAGAGGCCGGGGCCGGCGGGAAGGAGGTCACTGGCAAGGGTGGAGGCAAAGGAAGGCGATCCTGTCTCTTCAGCCTCCGGTGCCAGGAGCTGCTGTAGCGCCAGCCGCCTGGAGACAAGCCCCTTCCTGCTCCCAGCCGATGTCCTTTATGAAAGGGGGAAGTAAAGCCCCCATGGGTGCTGAGGCTCTGGGGCCACCTGAGTGGGACAGCAACCAGGGAAGGCCCGGGAGGGGCTGGTTTTTGATTCCTGGGGGCGCAGGGCTGGAAGTAGTTGGAGAGGCAGCCCTTGGGCTCACACTGCTTGGATGCCTGTGGTCTGTCAGCCAGGCTGTTTTCCACCAGCTGAGAGAGGGGAGGGAGAAAGGGCCTGCCTTCTTGTTGAGAAGGAAGAACCGTGGTCTGGGAGCAGGAAGGAAGCCGGTGTCCTCGCCAGGCGGAGCCAGGGTAGGAAGGCGCGGGAGGTGTGCTCCAGAGAGAAAGGGGCCTGGGCTGGCTGGATCCTAGGTGGCCAGGGGGCTGGGACGCTGGGGAAGGCCAGGAAGGGGCTCCTGGTTTTCCCGAAGAACAACTGCTAAGGCCTCCCCAGAGCGGGGAACTTGCCCTTTCTCTGCCTAGTCTTTATCTGCTCAGCACCCAGCCCCTTTGAGGCAGCTCCCTGGTGGTCTTGAGGCAAGGGTCCGGCGCTTTCAGTGCCCCAGCCTCTTGGGTCATGACCCACTCCTTCCAACCTGGGATGGCAGCCTTCTCTGGGCACCCTCAGCCTCCAGAAGCAGTGCCCCCTACCTTGTGTGATGTGGGCCATGTCCCAGTGGGAGTGGGCCTGGAGAGTCTCTGAGCCTCTCTCACCCTGATGTCACAGGAACATTTCTCCACCTCTGGCCCATCTCTAGCCCGCATGTCCCCACACACCAGAGGCTGCACTGCCTGGCAGTTCAGCATCGAGCCCCTGGGCCCCATTGAACCCGTTCAGACCCCAGCTCCTCCTCTGCCTGGCTGTGTGACCCACGGCAGCTTGCTGAAGCTCTCTAAGCCCGTTTCCTCACCTGCACCGTGGAGGTGCTGGAACAGAAGCTGCTGCTAGAAACACTGAGGATTCAACCAGATTGGCACATGAATCGCTCAGCACGGTGCCTGGCACACAGCAAGCACTCGAGGACTGTGGGCGGCCGGACCTTCTGGGTACACCTCTGGCTAACACCAAGCACGGTTAGACCCGAGGCAGACGGAAATAATCTGTGCAGTAAGTGCTACTTTTATACAGCAGCAGTGAGGCGGCAACACTGGGTGGGGCGTCACCTTCCCTGGCCCAAGACACATGCACACGCGTGCACGCCCACAGACAGACACCTGAGAGCATGTGGTGGGAGGCTTCACTCTCCCGTTCACACACACAGCCCATTTTTCCAGAACAGGTTTCTGGGTGGCATAAGGGAGACTGTGATGCGCGGCCTCTGCCCTCCCAGAGCCTGTAGTCTGGGGCGGAGGGGATGGTGCGTGGCGGGGTCTGTCTGGTAAGCAGCCGCTGTGAGGCACGGCCATCACACCTGGGCTGACAGAGGCCTGGCCTCACAGTGGCACCTAACCCAGCAGGCTCAGGAAGGCACCTTGGAAGGGAGATGTCCAGGTTGAGACGTGGAGGATACTAAGAATTAGCTACATAAAAAGCATGCATGCTTGTGCTGTGGAGTGCCCCAGGCAGAGGGAATAGCATAGGCAAAGCCCAGGAGGCATGGTGTTTTGGACCTAACTGGAGGAGCGGGGAGAGGGGGTAAGGGAGCGCCAGCTACCGCAGGGCCTTGGAAGGCAGTGAGGAACCTGGATTTTCTCTTGAGGGCCATGGGAGGCTATTGAGGGTATGAAGAGGTTCAGAAAGGGCTAGAGGACCCTCTTCCTTCCCTCTGCCCAGAAGCCCTGGGTCTTGCCATCCATAGCTCGTTGCTGGTTTGCTATCTAGGTATCTGGTGTCCTAGTGGAGGGCGAGCTGGGACTTAGGACCCTGGGGAATTCCCCCCACCCTAAGGGTCTTTGGCAGCCAACTTCCAGAAATAAGCCAGGGAGCAGCTTCCCCAGACTCTGCCTGGAACTGTTGTGGTTGGTTTCTTACAGATATGATCATGTATTAAATGCTTTAGGGGAAATGGCTATTTATAGTCCCAGGAGCCTGAAGAACCTCTGGGTAAAGGCAAAAGCTACTCCATCCTTGAACTGTTGGGTGCTTTGCTTTGTGGTTGAACCTGACAGTGACTGGCTGTGTTTCTGGCGCAGGGACAGGGTGTCAGACCTGAGAGATGTGGAAGAGGGTGCAGAGGAGACCTCCCCCAGGGGTAATGCTGGCAGGGGAAGTGGAGCTCCGGGCTGGGGAGGGCCTTCGACCTGCTTGGGACAGAAGGTGTAGATGCTCAGTTGTGTCTAGGAGCTGTGGCTGGAAGGGTATACCAGGCAGGAGGAAGGGCACAGGAAGGGCACGGAGGTGGGAAAGCTTGGGGGGGGCGGTGTGCGGTAAGGGATACCAGGGTTGTCTGCAGGGACAGCAGAGCCCTTTCCCGCCTACTCCTGCCCAGTTCTGCCCCTCCTTCTTCTTGTCTACGGCCCCCTCCCATTTCTGTTTGGGGGTGCGGCTGTAGACCCTGGCGTTGTAGTGGAACATAGAGGCTCCCAGACAACCTTGGCTCCGCCTGGGGGTGCGTGAGAAGCATGGGACATGTTAGCTGCAGGTCCCTTGCCAAGGCTGGCCCAGCTGGGCAGAAACTGAGATCAAGCACGTGGCTGTGGGTATTGCGGCTAGCTGGCGCGCGGGAGTGAGGGTTAATGTTTGGTGCCATGGCTCGGGCTCTTCCCTGGGCCACTATCCTAGACAGTGAGCCCATCTCAGTGGGATGTGGGGTGAGAGGATGCAGAAAGCTCCTCCCAGCTGGGGCCCATTACTGGCGAGGTCAGGCCACCAAAATGGGGGTTGGGATGACGGGGACACTGTGGAAAGAGCCCCAGCTTTGGAGTCGGCAGGCTTGAGTTTGGATCAGAACTGTACCAGTTTCCAGCATGTCACTGAACCGCCGATTAGCGCCTTTCCTCAGCTCTGGAACAGATTCACAGCGTAAGGATGTTCAGGGAGGGTCTGTGCACTGCCGCGCATTAACAGGGACGTTCTTACCCAGTCAGGTGGTGGTCATGGTCCTGTGGGAACCCAGACACTGTTTGTGCCCACCTCCTTGGGAAGAAGGATCCAAGGCCTGAGGCTCCCATCTCAGAGTACAGACATGTGACTGAGTGAGAGGAGAAAGCTGAGGGCTGGGTGGGGAGGAGGGTGGGAGGCCAGCCCCACCCCGAGTGGTGAACCTGCTGATGAAGGCCAGGCATTCTCCCTCCTCGTCTTCCCTCCAGACAGCTTAGGTGCCCCAGAAATCTTGCCCTGGACTATTTCTGGCAGGATGGAAGTGGGGTTACTCGAGGGCCACTTAGGGAAGGGGTGCTAGAACGATGGTGGGCTGGGGGGGGGGACAAGGGTGTAGATGGGCTTAGAAGGCCCCCCCAACCACAGGGATGGGGGTGCTGACAGCTGCTGCCCTCCACTGCAGGGATGCAGGCTGCCATCTCCATAGCAACAGGTATCCCCAGCACCAAGGGCTCTGTCTCTTAAAGGCACAGTGCAGGTGCTGCACTGCTACGCCCACTGGGCATAGAGGGTTTAAATGGCAGGTCTACACCTCTGAGTGGCTTGCTCACTCCTTCCAGGGCTGTGCATGGGGGACAGGCAGGACAGCAGGGCATCCCAGGGGGCACTTGTAGCCTCTGTATGTTTTCCAGGGAGCAGATGGCTTTTCTGGGTAAGGAGGTGGCCAGGCATTGATTTGGGGTCTGGCTTGGTTCTGCCCTCCGTGACCTGGACTAGTCTGGGCCCTTCTCTCTTCTCCTAAGAGCCAGAAGATCAGACTAGAAGGTAAAAGCCTCAAAGAGTAGTAGGGCCATGTAGGGCTGTTCTGTTTATTTTACAGATGGGCAAAACCAGGTTCCTCAAAAAGGGGTCAGAGGGTGCTAAGCACAGTGCTGAGTTCACAGTAGGGTTTCAGCCGTAGTATCCTGGGGCCTCTGCCTAGATCATTCAGGGATCCTTCTCAAACCTCATGTGCCCAGGCTGTCCTGGTCACAGTTCATGCTGTGGCCATGCATGCCCATGCTAATTATTCAGTATTTTAAGTAATTTTTTAAGGAAACAGTACAGTCCACCGTGAGTGAGAAGTTACCACTCACCATATGTAGTATAACGGTAAAAACCAACACCACACCCTGTACCTGGTTGTTGAAGTCTAGCCAGAAGCTCGTCCCCTGAGGCTCTGCTTCTCACCTGCTGATAAAGGAAGCACACAGGACCCGAACTGAGACTGCCTGCTGAGGACAGGCTGTGCAAGCGAGGGACCGCAGCGGAAGTTATTTTGTGCCTTGAGGCTGTGTCTGCTCTGTGATGCCCTACTCCACTTACTAGCAGCCGGGGCCACACAGACGGGGCGGGCCAGAAGGGCGGGCCAGCCACACAGACGGGGTATCTTGTGTGTGGGTGGAGCGGAGAAGGCGAGGCTGGTCAGAGATGAGGCAGCTATAACATGCTGCCCTTCCTGGCCATGGGCCTGACTGTCAGGAACACGGTTCTCGGTCATGGAGGGCTGCTGTGGGCCAGGCATGTCTTCTCTGAGAGGTACAGCAGCTGTCCCCGTGCAGATGACGAAGCCGAGGCATGGTGACATTGGTCAGTTGCCCAGGGTCCCACGGCAGAGTAACCAGAGGGCCGGGCCTGGAGTTTGGGGCTCTGACTCCAAGCTGCAGAGTCTAAGATCTCAGCCAGGGCATGAGGAAGAGAGTGGTCTATGCGGGGACCGGGTCAGGGTTCAGCCGTGGAGAGGCCTGCCGGGGTGGTGTGCTGACAGCGGGGGCTGGGATTTGGCTACAGCTGGGGAAGAAGCACTGCCTTTCTCCCAGGGGTCAGAGGATTTGGGGGAGGCAAGGGAGGGGGAACCAGGGGCCTCAGAGCACCCGGCTGCCTCCTCCCTGCAGCAGTACTTCATCCTCCTCATCATCACGGACGGCGTCATCAGTGACATGGAGGAGACACGCCACGCCGTGGTGCAGGCTTCCAAGCTGCCCATGTCCATCATCATCGTGGGCGTGGGCAACGCTGACTTCGCCGCCATGGAGTTCCTGGACGGGGACAGCCGCACACTGCGCTCGCACACCGGGGAGGAGGCGGCCCGTGACATCGTGCAGTTCGTGCCCTTCCGAGAGTTCCGCAACGTGAGTGTGGGCCTGGGCTGCGGAGGAGGCGTTTAGGGGACACCAGCAACCAGAGTTAGTAAGGATGAAAGTCTTGGGCTCCTCTGGTTTCCGCTCCATTGACCGTGTGCTGCACAGGGCCTGCCCCCATGAGGTCCTCCGAGCACGTGAGCACTGGCTTCAGCAAGCTCATGGAACCCAGGGAACAGTGCCCAACCCACACTGGGGCTCTAGGGCAGGGTTTCATGGAGGCCCTGCCCTCCGACCAAGGCCCCGAACCAGAACTTGGAGTTATCCAGGTAGGGCAAAACATTCCAGGCAGATGGAGGTTGGGGGCGGCTGAGAGCAAAGGCCAGGAGTCAGAGAGACTTTCGTGGTAGGCGCAGCTCACCCAGCCTCCTTCACAGATGGGATGGCCTGCTCCATGGAGGGGACTGGTGGTACCACCTTGTTCCTGGAGTTGGCTCTGGGCCTATCTGCAGGTAACCCAGGGTCTGCCCACCGCGTCACTGCCTAGCAGCTGGATCCACCAGGATCCCAGAGGGAGCAGTTTCAGACCCCTGTCACCTGGGGGCCTAACTCTTAATTAACTAGAAGCTTACTGTGTAGCCTTGGACAAGTCACTGACCTCTCAGACCTTGGTTCCCTCAGCCATAGAGCCTCTTGGGCTTGTGTGGCACAGATCCCACCAGCCAATCCTAGCAAGAACTTATCACTTTGTTATATACCCAGTAGTGCTCACAGGTCTGCCCAGTGTCCTCTGGGTTTTACCTGAGGTGGTCCAACTCCATCCTCTGGAGCCTTAGCTTCCTGAGGACAGATGCTGGGCCACAGGCCTCCATTCATGCACAGGACACTGAGTAAGCACCTCCCCAGGGCTGGCCTGGGGCTGAGCATTCAGCAGTGAGCCAGACACTCCCAGCCCATTTATGTGGGCCAAGAAGGTGCTCAGGAAGTGTCTGTTAGGTGAGTAGGCTGGGTGGCTCGCCTCCACTGACTCGTTCCCTGAAAAGCCTCCCACAGACACATTCATCCTAAGATGCGATCCCTAGGCCTCTCAGGTGCTCAAGGAAAGAAAGAGACTTCACATAAAGGAAAAGTACTGCTAGCAGTGGGGTTTCAGGCCCTGGACTGGGACAAGGGTTGCAAGTTCTAGAGCCCTGGCCCTCAGCCCTGATTCTGTCCTCCAGGGCCATCCGTCTTCTCTAGGAGCAGACTGGGCACAGTGTCTCTCCCCACAGTCTTCCACTGACCTTTCCTTTTTCCCCTCTCCACCTCACCCTCGGCCCCGCAGGCAGCGAAAGAGACCTTGGCCAAAGCTGTGCTGGCGGAACTGCCCCAACAAGTCGTGCAGTATTTCAAGCATAAAAACCTGCCCCCCACGCACTCGGAGCCCGCCTGAGCGCCAGCCCGGGCCCAGCAGCAGCATGCCGGCTGGGCCTCCCGCCCTCCCCAGGAACGTGCACGCTCACCCTGCTTCCTTGTGGGTGGCCTTGTTTTTAACCGATCCACGTTTTCATTTTTTACAACCGGACTTCCACTCCCCCTCCTTCCCCCAGCCCAGCTGGGCTTCCTTTGTTGGAGCCGACAGATGATGCTTCCGGGCCAAACTGGCTTCCTCCCTACCCTTAAGTATTGAATGTACTTTGTATAATTTTAGTGGAATTATTGTTATTAAAGAGAAAATTTTTACAATCCTAACTGGCTTTTTCCAAGTAACTAGCTACAGACCCTGAAGGAGTGTGTGTCCCAGTGCATACTTTGTGTCATTGCCTGCACCTACTTCCTGCTTTGTTTTTTTATACTGTGACTGTGTTCTATTTGTTATACTCAGGGTAATAAAGGAGTTTCCAATGTCCCTGTGTCAGTGCCTTCCTCAGCTGGGACCTGATGGGCTCACTGATCTGGGGAAGGAAACCTAAAAAGCTCTTTCCCCCAGCAAGGTGGGACCATCGTTTCTTCGCGGGGGCACACGGTCCACACGCCCAGTATTCACTCTGATAAACCGGCATGGGACTTGGCACAGAGCACAGGCTCCATAGGTAACTGTGCACAGACAAAATGCCCTGGGCCCCCGCTAGCAACCGGAGCCCCTGCAGAGCCTACAGTGGTCCCAGGGGCCTCAGGCCTAGCCACTAGCCCCTGTGCCCCAAGCTTCTGTGCATCCAATAACAACGGTTCTACTAAGTGCTGTTTCCAGCTCCACATTAAGACCTCTGCAGGCATAATCTTGATGAACTCTTCCAGTAGCCGATAGCCTATGCCTGTGACCATTGCAGAGATGAACTGAGGAGAGCAGCTCATCCAATCCCACAGAGGCGGAGCCAGAACTTATATCTGGATCTGCCCGATCCCAGAGCCTATACTTACTCCACAGCATCTTCCTCTGACTCTGCAAGGGAGTCTGCTCGACTTGCTAATGAATTTGTCCTTTCTCTGCACTGAATCCAGGAGGTCTGTTATCTTGATCCACTCTCCCACGTCAGTCATTGTCACTGGGGCCTGCTAGACCTGGGCGCCCACCAGCATGCCACCTCTAGCCTCATGCCTGGTAGCCTCAGGAACCCGTGTCTACCTGGTGAGAGCGAGTGAGGGAGACCTTCATCCTCAGCTTCCAATGCCCTGCTGGTTCTGTTGCCACAAGTCAGCTGAACTATCCTTTAGGGACACCTTCATTTCTGAGAGGGCTGCAGGAGTGCACAGAGCCCCATTTCCCCAAGGACCTTTGGGAAATTAGAGTACAACAGCCCAGGGAGATAGCTGGCAACACGGGATAGAATTGCAGGGTGAGGGCATCTGGCTTCTTCGGTCTGGGCCTAACCCCTGCTTGGGCCAGCTATAAGACTGTGTGTCAATCAAAACAACAGCCCAAGTCTGCTTCTCTGCCCACTGCTCAGCAGCTGGGGTGAGCTGGATGTCACATCCAGAGAAGTTTGTACCCATCCAAACCTGGAATAATCTGTCAAATTCTGCAGTCAAATGCTTTACCCCTAAACCATACCCCCTAATCTGTCAAGCTATGATTTACCAGAGGTCTCTAAAGGGAAGCAGCTTTCTCCTCCTTAGCCCCCAGGGGACAGGCATATTGGGGGAACCACTTCTCATGCAGATCTCTCTTCTATACCTCCCTGTGGGAGGAATTTACCAGACTGGTAAAACTGGACAGACAGACATCAACTGGGCCATGGGTTGAGTCCCTGCCTTATGCTGATATCCATCCCCAACACTCAAACTCTTATGGACCCCCTACCTCGGGTGTGGTGGCCATGGCCC
This sequence comes from Mustela nigripes, assembly GCF_022355385.1. Taxonomy (NCBI): domain Eukaryota; kingdom Metazoa; phylum Chordata; class Mammalia; order Carnivora; family Mustelidae; genus Mustela; species Mustela nigripes. The sequence goes on from NC_081573.1 coordinate 33,152,740, forward strand.
TCACCTCCAGGTTTCACAGGAGCAGACCCCAACATCTCTTTCTTCCCCCTTCTCTGCCCAGGTTGAGTGGATCAAATAAGCAAGTCCTCTCCCAGTTGGCTCAAGTTCACAGGGGAAAGCAATGTACCTGACTCCTGACCAGGCCAAATCACCACTTAAAACAAAACAACAAACCAAAATAAGTCCCAGGGATGCAACGTACAGTATGGTAACTACAGTTAATAACAACACTGTATTATATATCAGAAAACCACTAAGAGCATAGATCTTAAAAGCCCTCATCACAAGAAAAGTGGATAGATCGTTCGGCAATACATACAAATACTGAACTGTACACCTGAAACTAATGTCAATCATACCTCAATGAAAACAAACAGACTTGGTGATGTTGATGCTTGGTTTCTGGTACATGGACAGCAAGCTGAAAAGTGAACTTGGAAATGGAAAAGATCCCTTCACCCTTGCATCACTGCTGCTAAGGCCTGGACACTAGCATTTGTTTTAAAATTTCCACTGAAACCAGAGAAGGCCATACTGAAAGAGTTAAAGGCTCAAAATTCTGGTCCTCTCAACTGTGCAACTTCATGCAAGTCACTGAACCACTATGAATTCCGATTTTCCCTATAAAATATAGAGAAGGCTGTTTCACAGGACTTTTTTTTTTTTTAGGATGAAAGACGCTACAGTACACAAATGTCCCAAACCTGGGCACGGAATGGCTCAGTTAAGCGGCTGTCTTTGGCTTAGGCCATGATCTCAGGGTCCTGGGATTGAGCACGGAGTCGGGCTCCCTGGTTAGCAGGGAGCCTGCTTCTCCCTCTGTCCCTCTACCTCTCCCCCCAAAATAACTTAAATCCTTAAAAAGCAAAAACCAAAACCAAACTGTGCCTGGCATACACAGCAGGCCTCAGTATCAAATGAATGAATGAAACAAATCCACATACGGCATAATGATGTGCCTATTACCGAAACAGCCAGTATGAAGCCCTGCCAACAGCTCAGAGCTGTCTCTGCGTCTTGCTGCCCTTCTCCTCCACAAAGCTCTGAGGCTGGGCCACATTCTGCCTGTCACTGCTGTAACACTCCCATTCTCCTCACCCATAGCTCCAGCAGGTAAGGGAGCAAAACGTCAGCCCTTGCCAGCATCACTAAGGCATGAATGTGCAACTGGCTTGTGTTCACCCTGTGACTACAAGGATGTTGCCAAGATTCTAGCCTCCCACCAAGCAGAACTTACATTCCATACTGTTTCACGTAAGTAGGCTGGGCACGCCAGAAAATCAAGACAACACTCAAGTCCAAATGATGGTGCACTGCCACTGAGCTCTCCTTGTTGTTTTTCTGGAAGGGGCTTAAGACAACAGCTGAGCCATATACCCACGAGTAGGATACCCGAGCCAAGGAACCGGGTGTGCCTAAGCAATTAACATTTAGCTGAGAGGGAAGCGTACAGCAGAAGCTGGTGGTTGGAGCTCCGACGACCAGATCTGACCCTTCATCATGTTGGTGTTCTAGCTGTAACTGAGGAGTGCCAGTAGGAGGGGAAGACCTGTCATATAAATCCCCACTATGGAAGTTCTGGCCACCCTACCCAGAAACGGGGGAGGCCAGCACTATCAGGGCTACTGAGGATGGCTACCATTTACTGAGCACTGTGCCAGATCCCGCACCCAGTCCCTAAGCCAGGCTATCTTTCTCCCTCACCAGAAAGTTGTATCATCATTTCTATCCACCAACGATGGAACTGAAGCCCAGAGAGGTTAAGATGCTTGCCCCACTGACCCAGCTAGTAAATGTCTGGCTCCAAGCTCCTAACCACTGCAGTATAATCCAGGGAAGGGGGAAGTAGGCTTCGTTCTCAGGGAGAAGCAGAAGCATGGGGGGGGTGGGGTTCTGAGGCAAAAGCAGCTTGTCCTGGGTAGAAAGGAGGTAGCCAGAAGGGAAGAACCCACGGAATGAGGATGCAAAGAGCTGGCCCAGGTCACCCCCTAGATAAGGGACCAACTTCCAGTCTAAGACGCACCTGAAGCCAGCTCTTTTCTCTCCTACTGGTACCCGAGAAGAGGGAAGGGAATGGAAACAGATCACCAGCCGCCTCTCTGGGTCCAGTCACCTCAGCTCCCCTGCTTTTTATAGATGGAAAAATGGATGCTCTGAATTTCATGCTTTCTCCCCACCCACGTGGGTAATAGGGCCAAAAGTCGGAAGTAGTTGATAGGACATGGCGTGACACAGGCTAAATAATATAGAGAAAACTGGCAAACAGGCTTTCTCCCTTGCCTGGTCCAAGAGTTGTAAGAATATTACCACTCAGGGGCACCTGGGTAGTCGGTTAAGCAGCTGCCTTTGGCTCAGGTCATGATCCCAGGGTCCCAGGCTCTCTGCTCTGTGGGAAACCTGCTTCTCCCTCTCCCTCTGCCTACTTCTTATGCTCTATCAAATCAAATTTAAAAAAAAAAATACTACCACTCGGGACAATGTAAGCAGGTTTACAGAAACCCCACCATACGGGTTGTCTTTAGCCTTTCTTTCCTAATTATAAAACCCCAATTATTTATTTATTCAGGCCTGAGGGCTGTACTTTATGGATTAAAGCAGTCCCTGTTTTTTCTATCCTTTGGGTTTGAACCAACCGTCTATACTGGCTGCTTTTCAAGGCTGCTTCCTCCCAGGGAGACCTAGTCTTGCTCTGCCAGTCATGGTTCTATGGGACATGGGTCTCCCAGGAGTCTACACCAACAGGGACAGTGAACACGATGAGACGATCACCACTGACAGCCTCCCGTGATACCAGAGAGCAGAAATCTCCCTCTGCGGAGCCTCAACCTTCTGAACACAATCTAGCTATGTTAGTAGACGGGGAGGGAGTTGGGACCCAAGATCCCGTATAGGAAAAGCAAGATCTTGTTCTCAGACAGGTGGATTAGCTTTCAAGTTTTAATCCCTATCACCTTTTGTCCCCTTCTCCTAACAAGAGAGGCCACAAGGTACAGTTATGGCTTCTTAAAAATCAAATCACAGGGGTACCCGGGTGGCTCAGTTGGTTAAACATCTGCCTTAGGCTCAGGTCATGATGGGATCGAGCCCCTCATCGGGCTCCTGGCTCAGTGGGGAGCCTGCTTCTCCCTCTCCCTCCCCACACCCCGCTCATGCTCGCTCTCTCAAATAAAATCTTAAAAAAAAAAAAAAAAAAAAGTCAAACCACAAAGAGATGGTGACTCTGACTCCTCGGTCTGCCTCCTGAAACGGCGTGAGGTTGCTCTGGGTACATGCTGTAATGATGACAGCTCAATCGCAGGAACAATGGAGCAGAGAAGCAGAAGGTGCCTACACAGTTTTACCTAAATGTCTTGTTTGTTAGGATGGAGCCGAGGCGCTTGTGCTGACAGTCAGGAACAATTAGCACGGTCCTGAAAAGGAAGAAGGATTCACAAGGCATCACTTGTGGGTGAAGGGAAGTCACCATCTGCTAACGGGCACCAGAGTGTCACTGCATTGGAAGGGGAGAGGCAGTGGGTTGGAGGAGATCCAGGGGCCTCTCTGCCCACATTAAAAATGAGTAGCTGCTCTGCCTGCCAGCACCACAGTGTCAACACATTCTGTGTGTGTCTCTCTCCGTCTCACACCCAAAAAAGTAGAAACAATTGACGTAGGAACCCAGGGGAAGAGAGAACTGTACAGACTCATTCTCCTGGAGCAGGGGAGCTTATAGATGTTTTTGGTTTTGCTTTTCAAGATCATGCCTCCCTCTAATTTCATCTCTCTCCATCCCGGAGGGAGAGCCTCTGCCTCCCTTAAGGAGACAGGTGAATAGTGCCTCAAGGTCTTGGCTGTGCACAGTCGTGAAACCGCCCTGTGCAGGAAGGCGGGGCAGAGGGGAGGAAAGGACAGGGCAGCACCTTTAGGCCACAAAGAGCTTCCACAGTTAGGAGCCTCAACTATAAATGTTCCAAACAGAGAGGGGCCTTGACAGAGCACAGAGTCGAGTCAGAACAGGCAGATATGTCCCAATGGCTGGCACTCAGAATTCCAGAAGCTGCTAGAAATAAGTCATCTCATCTACATACCTACAAGGGCTCCTGCTTTCTGGTCATGATGAAATAAGGTAAGGCCCATGTTTGTTTCTCTAAGGTTTAGGGTCTTAAATGGCATTGGATGGAGGGAGTAGGAGGAGAAGGAATAAGGAAAAACTCCACAATGAGTGCTGAGCGCTGAGTGACACCCCTGGCAGATGTAGTTTATAATCTTTACTTAGTCACACAACATTAAGAAACGGTCAGTTCCAAGGGGGCTTTCCTCCCTCCACCCCCCAAAATGCTCCACAGCGCAGTACAACCACACAGTGCGCTCAGCTAGAAGAGAAGGGTTAAATGATGTCTGTCCCATAACTGCCCTTGCTTCTCTGTGCCGTCAGGAAGGGAAACAAAGAAAACAAGAAAGCAACAGGATCCATACACTTTGCACACCAGCGGGTGGCTGTCTTCCCAGGCATTTCTGGGGGAACCTCAGCAGAGCCGCGGCCTCCGTCCCACCACCGCGGCAAGGGAAGAGGCAGCAAGACAGGGCCGCGCACCTGCACTGGAGTAGAAAGAGAAACCAAACACAAGTTGGGCCACAGTGGATTCTGGCACATTTTTAGATGAGGTTTAAAATGTCACGGTGTGCACAGGAAGCGGGCAAAGGAGTTCTGAGGGAAGGGATGCCCGGAGGTGGAACAAACCGACCGGTCTACTCGGGCAGGAGCTTTGGGAGGGACAGAGGAGCTACGGGGCCTCTAGGAAGGTGTTGGTTCGGAAGATGGAGGAGACGATCTTGCCGGTGGCGTTGATTGTGCCTTCGCTGTCTGAGCTGGATTCGGAGTCGCTGCTCCCAGAGTAGGCGCCCAAGCCTGGGAGGATGCCGATGCAGACTGCAGCGGAGGGGCAGTGGATGGAAGGGGCGCTCAGGGACGTGCTGCCAAGAGACATGCAGGACGGGGCTTCTGCAAGACAGGAGGAAGGGCCGTGACTTCACCTGCTTTCCCAGAGCTGACCAAGAACTTGCCACTGTGCCCCAGGCTTTACCGTGAAGCCCCAACCACCCTATGCAGTCAGCACCACCGGCACCCGCGTCTGACAGCTGTTCCTTTTTCACCATTGACAAAACTGACACCATGCTCAGAGAATGTTTTAAGACCGTGCAGAATGTGACCAAATAGCTAGGGTTCTTCTTGCCCCGGGAAACCCAGAACCTTGGCAGTACCTGAGAGATGGAAAACCTCAATCTAGAAAACATGGGGACTTGAGGATGAGATGAAAACTTAAGGACTCTACTCCACCCCTGTCATTGCCTCTACATGTTTGCAGCTTTAGTGAGTCTCTACAACAACCTGATATATAGGGATCCCCCATTTTACTGATGAGGGGGGTCAAAGGACTAGGCCAAGGTTAAAGGCCACTGAGAGTAAAAAATGTTAAACCAAACCTGACTCAAAAAATTGGGATGCCTAGGTGGCTCAGCCGGTTCAGCATCCAATTCTTTGTTTTGGCTCAGGTCGTGAGATGGAGCCCCACATTAGGCTCCAAGCTGGGCATGGAGCCTGCTTAGGATCCTCTCTCTCCCTATGCCTCTCAACACCCAACCCCCACCAACTCACACATGCGTGCTCTCCTTCTCTTAAAAATAATATTAATAATAATGTACTAAAACAATACCAGAGCTCACCATGGAGTAAGGGTTGGAGTTCAAACCTTACTATCTCAGGCTGACAAGCATATACCTTTCTAGGCTTTTGCCTTAACAAGCCCCTAAGGAACACTTCATGTAAATGTGAAAAGGACACGTGGCTCCAAAGTACATGAAGTCAGGAGTAAGTCACAAAAATACCACTGAGAGGCAAAAAGAGATCTCCGGTGGCCAATACACGGAGTTCAGGAGCTCACTGTATTCACTTGTCTTACAGGAAGTTCTAATAGGGGAAAAGATGCTGCTGAAGAAAAGCAGCAGCGAAACACGGAGACACAGAAAAGTGAAATGACAGCTGACACCGCTTGTAGAGATGGTGGTAATGAGACGACAGGAAAGCAGAGGCAGAGTGGCAACAAATACATGAAAGCAGATTTCTTTGGGATACAAAGAATTCTTCCAAAACCAACCAACCAACCAACCAACCAATCAACCGCTGAATAGAAAAGGGGACAGGGGTGCCTGGGTGGACTGAGTGTCTAACTCGTGATTTTGGCTCAAGTCATGATCTTGGGATCATGGGATTGAGCCCTGCGCTGGGCCCCACACTCAGCAGTCCTCTGCTTGAGGCCTCTCCCTCTCCCTCGGGCCATCCCCACTTTGCTCACTTGTGCTCTAAAACAAACATAAATCTTTAAAAATAAGTGGAGAGAACTCATGAACAGTTCACAGGAAAAGAAAAAATGGCATTTAAACTTGGGAGAATGGGGGAACCTGGGTGGCTCAGTGGGTGAAGCATCTGCCTTCAGCTCAGGTCATGATCCCACAGTTCCAGGATCAAGCCCCACATCGGGCTCCCCGCTGAGCGGGGAGCCTGTTTCTCCACTGGACCTTCCCCACTCTTGTGCTTTCTCTCAAGATAAATAAATAAAATCTTTAAAAATTAAAAAAAATAAATAAAATGAACTTGGGAGAATAAACAATCTATAAGGAGGGAAGTTATGGGCAACAGGCATCTTCATGTGTTGCTCAGAAATGCAGGGCAGTGTCCTTCGAAATTAAACTATGTTCATATAAAACCATTCCCTCCAGCACTGTTAATAGCAGGAACCAAAAGATTCATTATGACCGGGGGTAGGGGGCACCTGGGTGGCTCAGTGGGTTAAGCCTCTGCCTTCGGCTCAGGTCATGATCTCAGGGTCCTGGGATCGAGCCCCACATTGGGCTCCCTGCTCAACAAGGAGCCTGCTTCCCCCTCTCTCTCTGCCTGCCTCTCTGCCTACTTGTGATCTCTCTGTCAAATAAATGAATAAAATCTTAAAAAAAAAAGACCAGTGTAAGGGACTATGATTCAGCCATAAAGAAGAGTAATGCCTCTGCGTACTGGTATGGAATGGTCTCCAAGACACCATGCTATATGAAAGAGGTAAGGCTATGTGTAAGCTACAGTCTGTGGGGAGAGGGAATGCCCACAGACACACATGTTAACATCAGAAACAATACATGTAAGACTCTAACAGTGACTGCCCGGGGAGATCAGCTGAGTGGTTAGATAATAGGGGAGACTTAACTTTTACTCCACATACTTTTGCCCCTTTTGAATTTTCTATTATGTGTGTATACTACCTATATAGATAATTTTTTAGAAAAGCAAACGCAAAAGTTCAAAGAACATCATCATCTACTTAAATTAGGGAGGAAGAGTCCCACATTATCTGTCTAAGCCCAAGGGCAGCTCTGTATTACAGCCAGGCTGTAGAAGAAGGTAAAGTCTAATGATAAGAAGGCCTGCTGGTCTGTATTCTCTATCTGTAAGCCTGAAGGCAAGGGCTTTTTCTTTACCACTCTGTCCCTTGGGCACACAGCATGGGGCCTGGCACAGAGCAAGTCAGCATTTACAATGCATTGAAGACATTTTACAGAAGTTCACTGCAAATAGCTAAATTTGGGGGTGGTGGTGGTAAAAATTTGGGACACAACATCAAATTGCACACCATTCACTACTTGAACATCCATTATATTATTTTCATATACTCAGTGACACTTTCATTCTGTTAGAAATATTTGGTTAAGGGGCACCTGGGTGGCTCAGTCCTTAAGTCTCTGCCTTCAGCTCAGGTCATAATCCCAGGGGCCTGGGATCCAGGCCTGTGTCAAGGGGAAGCCTACTTCTCCATCTCCCACTATCCCTGCTTGTGTTCCCTCTCTCGCTGTGTCTCTGTCAAATAAATAAATACAATCTTAAATAAATAAAATAATTTTTTAAAAAAAGAAGAGAAAAAAAATATTTGGTTAAGGGGCACCTGGGTGGCTCAGTCAGTTTAGGGTCCACTGTCAGCTCAGATGACCCCAGGGTCCTAGGATCAAGCCCCAAGTCAGACTCCCAGGACAGTGGAAAGCCTGCCTGCCTCTTCCTCTCCTCTCCACTTGTGCTCACTCTCTGTCACTATCTCTCAAATAAATAAATAAATGAACAAATAAATAAAACCTTAAAAAAAAAAACCCAAAAAACAAAACAAAACAAAACAAAAAAAAAAACTATTTGGTCAAAATAAAACCAACTGAATCCACAACCTGGGTCACCTGGTTGGCTCAGCTTTAAGCGTCTGCCTTAGACTCAGGTCATGATCTCAGGGTTTTGGGATCGAGCCCCGATCAGACTCTCTGCTCAGCAGGGAGCCTGCTTTTCCCTCTCATTATCCCTCTCTGCTCTCCTTCTCTAAGATTTTGAAAAAATCTTTTTTAAAAAAGCTGCTATCTTATAAAGTATGAATCAGTTACCCAGAAAAGTAATTTATGCGAAGCTGTTAAGTGAGATGTCATTTTATTAAGTATTTCAAGGGTGAATTGAATTTTAGTCTCTAGCTTAGATACAAAAGGAAGATTAAGTTCAGAGTATCTGTGCAAGTCTAGAGGTAGCCTAATGGAAGGATGAAAGTCAGCCACAGGAATGAAACCAAGGAGGGGTGCCTGGGTAGCTCAGTCAGTTAAGCATCTGACTCTTGGTTTCAGCTCAGGTCATGAGACCTGTCATAAGACTGCCTGAGAGTCTCTCTCTCCCTCTCCACCCCGCCCCCACCCTGCCAAATGAATAAAGAGAGAGAGAGAAAGAAGAGAGAAGAGAAAAAGAAAAACGAAACGAAACCCAAGGGATCTGGACCATGGTGGCATCAGCAGAGTTTCAGCAAAAAGACCAAATCCCTCGATTATCTAGGTTTCAAGAAAGAAAAGAGACTGCAATTCTGACAAATTTCATTCCAAAAATAGTTACACTGTCCAAAGAGAACAAAATGGTGCCCTCTGATCTCACCCATTTGGTGAAGTTTCCTGCCAACTTCTGCATTTGCAGGACCACGCTGTCATACCAAATTAACACCGAAAATTACTAACAGAGAATGTTTTTGGGATTCAAACAGATGCGTGACTTGACAGCCAATGGGGCCAATTGTGCATTCATTCACGGGCTCTGTTTGGAGCTGAAGCCCAGAGCCTCCAGTGGGGAAGCCTGAATCTCCATTAGTGTCACAGAGCTATCTTCTGGGAGAACCAAAGGAATAAAGCCTTCTGCCATGGACAAGACTCTCAAGCAAGCTTTCAGGGAATGTTCTTCCTGTGGGGCCTCGGTGTCTATCAGAAGAGGGTATTTCATGCCCAGCTGTAAGCATGCCGCTGTGAGAATGGAGTGGGGGAGGACAAAGGGATTAAGAAAGGTGGCTCTGAAACATGGTGTCTACCCAAGATAGTTTAAAAAAGCCACACAAGTTTTCCTTTTCTACTGACTGATGCGAATAGTTCCTATAAGGGAATAAGCACCAGATACAGGGCTACTAATTAACCAGTTGAAGTACGTTCAAGATTTCTGTAAAGTCTTATATACCTATGTGCATACAGACACAATATACACGTAATCCTATTTAAGCAGCCAATTTAGCAAGTTTCCTATATATTGAAAAGATACCAGTGAAATGGAGCTCCCATATGGCTGATGAGAATGTAAACTGACATAACTTCTTTGCAGGGCGGGTTGCAATATTTATCTGAATTACAAATGTATATCTTCTCCGTCCCAATAATTCTTTTAAGTACTTACGCTAATATATCATGAATGTGATGAATGATGCATGTACAAAGTTATTTAATGAAACCTCAAACCAGAGAAAAAATGGAAACAATCTAAATGTTCATCATAAAAAAAACAGGATAGGGGCTCCTGGGGGGCTCAGTCTGTTAAGCGTCTGATTCTTGATTTCGGCTCAGGTCATGATCTCAGGGTTGTGAGATCGATCCCTGCACTGGGTTCTGTGCTCAGTGGGGAGTCTGCTTGAATTCTCTCTCTCCCTCTGTCCCTTTCCCAACTTATGTACACAAGCTCTCGCTCTCTCTAAAATAAACAAATCTTTAAAAAAAAAAATAAAAAGGATAAATACACTACGGTGCAGTCATATAATGGAATACTATACAGTCTTATAAAAAGAATGAAGCTCTTTGTGTAGAGATATGTAATGATCCCCAAGGTACAAGTGAATTAAGCAATGAACAGAAGAGTGTGTTAATTAAAATACTAACAATGATGACAGGAAGTACAAACCAACATATGAAGTATTCTGGCCAAAATACCAACTTGAATTAATTGAGCTCTAGATCTGGTTACCATTCTACAGGAAAAAGAGGAACAAAGGAACACTGTGGAGATGCGATCACCAAAATCTAGAGTATGGGAAACTGCACAGGACAAAGACCCAGTTTCTTCACAAAAACAAAGGAAACAAAAAAACAAAAAAGGAACAACTTCTTATAGGTCAAATGAGACTCAGAAGATGTAATAGCCTATTGTAAAATGCCACATGATGGCAATATTCTAATAGTGACCTAAAGACTTATAGATTTAAGCAATCCCTAACAAAATCCCAACTGCCTTTTTTATTGAAATGGACAAGTTGATCCCCAAATTCATGTGGAAATGCAAGAGACCTCAAATAACAAAAAACGATCTTGAAAGAGAACAAAGTTGGAGGACTCACACTTCCCAATTTCAGAACTTCCTAGAGGCTATAGTGATCAAGACTGTGTGGTAATGGCATAAAGAAGGACACATAGATCAATTGAAGAAAGGAGTCCAGAAATAAACCCATATATGTTAGTTAACTGATTTTCAGCAAAAATGCCATGACAATTCAGTCTGGTAAAAACAGCCTTTTCGGGCGCCTGGGTGGCTCAGTGGGTTAAGCCGCTGCCTTCGGCTCAGGTCATGATCTCAGGGTTCTGGGATCGAGTCTAGCATCGGGCTCTCTGCTCAGCAGGGAGCCTGCTTCCTCCTCTCTCTCTCTCTCTGCCTGCCTCTCTGCCTACTTGTGATGTCTCTCTGTCAAATAAAAAACAACACAACAACAAAAAAAAACCCAGCCTTTTCAACAAATGGTGCAGACCAACTGGATATACATACAGAATGAAAATGCATCCCTACTTCAAACCATAAACAAAAAAATAATGCAAAATGAATCAAAGACCAAAATGTAAGAGCTAAAACCGTAAAACTTTTATAAGAAAACACAGGTGTAAGTTTATAAGAAAACACAGGTGTAACTTTTCAAGACCATGGATTAGGCAATAGTTTCTTAGACAGGACACCTAAAGCATAAGCAAACTAAATGAAAAATAGCTAATTTATATGTCCTCAAAATCTAAAAATTATATGTTTCAAAGGACTCAATCAAGAAAACGAAAACACAAAAAAGAAAAGAAAAAAGGAAAAAAGAAAAAGAAAATGAAAATACAACCCACAGTAAGGAAGACAGTATTTGTAAATCACTTATCTGACAAATGTCTAGTATCCAGAATACATAAAGAATTCTTACAGCTCAACATTAAAAACCCAAGTAACCCAATTTATTTTTTTAATTTTTATTTTTTAAAGATTTTATTTATTTATTTGACAGACAGAGATCACAAGTAGGTGGAGAGGGAGGCAGAGAGAGAGTAAACAGCAGGTTCCCTGCCGAGCAAAGCGCCCGATGTAGGGCTCGATCCCAGGACCCTGAGATCATGACCGGAACCAAAGGCAGAGGCTTAACTCACTGAACCATCCACATGCCTGACAAGTAACCCAATTTAAAACAGGCTCAGGATTTGAGTAAATACTTCTCCAAAGAAGATATACAAATGACCAATAAGTACATAATGCCATCATCATTAGGGAAATGGAATATCGCGCTTCACACCCACAAAATTGAACAGAATAAAAAAAAGACAGTAACAGGTTGATAAGGATGTAAAGGGACGCCTGGATGGCTAAGGGTTTGGGGGTCTGCCTTTAGCTTGGGTCCTAATCTCAGGGTCCTGGGATCAAGCCCCACCCACATCAGGCTTCCTGCTCAGCAGGGAGTCTGCTTCTCCTCTCCCTCTGCCCCCAACCCCCACTGCGCTCTCCCTTTCTCTCTTGTGCTCGCTTTCAAATAAATCAGTTTTTTGTTTTTGTTTTTTAAAAAAGGATGTAAATTGGGGCGCCTGGGTGCCTCAGTGGGTTAAGCCACTGCCTTCGGCTCAGGTCCTGGGATGGAGTCCTGCATCGGGCTCTCTGCTCAGCAGGGAGCCTGCTTCCCTCTCTCTCTCTCTGCCTGCCTCTCCGTCTACTTGTGATTTCTCTCTGTCAAATAAATAAATAAAATCTTTAAAAAATAAAAATAAAAAAATAAAAAAGGATGTAAATAAAGAAACTGGAACCTTGGGTGCCTAGGTGGCTCAGTGGGTTAAAGCCTCTCCCTTTGGCTCAGGTCATGATCCTGGAGTCCTGGGATCTAGCCCCGCCATCGGGCTCTCTGCTCAGCAGGGAGCCTGCTTCCTCCTCTCTCTCTCTGCCTGCCTCTCTGCCTACTTGTGATCTCTGTCTATCAAATAAATAAATAAAATCTTAAAAAAAAAAAAAAAGAAAAGAAACTGGAACCTTTATATATTGCTGATAGAATGTAAAAATGGTACAGCTGCTTGAGAAAACAGTTTGGCAATTCCTCAGAAAGTCAACCATATAAACACGGAGTTACCATATGACCTAGAAATGCCATTTCTTGGTATACGCCCAAGAGAACTGAAAATAGTTGCTCACACAAAAATTTGTACATGAACGTTCATAGCAGCATCATTTAGAATAGCCAAAAAGTGTAAACAACCCAAATGCCCATGAACTGATGACTAGACAAACAAAATGCAGCATACCATACAACGGAAGATTATTCAGCTTCTGTAAAAAGCACGGATACATGTTACAACATGGATGACCTTTGTACAGTGAAAGGAAGCTAAATTCCAAACACCATACACTACATCATTTCATTTACATGAAATGTCCAGAAAGGACAAATCCAGAGAAAAGTAGAAGAGTGGCTGACAGTGGCTGGGGAGAGGGAAGAATGGGAAGTAACTGTTAAAGGCATGGGGCTTCTTTTTGGGGTGATGAAAATGTTTTGGAATTAAATAGTGATGATGAATACACATTCTTGTGAACATACTAAAAACCACTGCATCCTTTAAAAGAATGAATTTTATGGTGTACCTCAATATTTTAAATTTTTAATTTTAAAAGAATATATTTATAATTGCTTGTATATACATAAAATAGCTCTGGATATATACATAAGAAATACTGTTTCCCTCTCAGAAAGAACTGCATGGAAAAGGATACAGAATGTTGAAGGGGGACTAAGCCACCCAGGTGCCCCTCAATGTCCTTTTTATATATATTTTTTTTTTTTTTTTTTTTTTTAAGATTTTATTCATTTTTTTTTTAAAGATTTTATTTATTTACTTGAGAGAGAGAGACAGTGAGAAAGAGCATGAGCAAGGAGGTCAGAGGGAGAAGCAGACTCCCCATGGAGCTGGGAGCCCGATGCGGGACTCGATCCCGGGACTCCAGGATCATGACCTGAGCCGAAGGCAGTTGTCCAACCAACTGAGCCACCCAGGCGTCCCTCAATGTCCTTTTTAAAAGCAAATTCTAGAGGTGCCTGGCTGGCTCAGTTAAGCCTCTGACTCTTGATTTCAGTTCAGGGAATGATCTCAGGGTTTGAGATCAAGCCCCAAGTTGGGCACCACACCCAGACTGTCTCTCTGCTCCCTGCTTAAGATTGTCTCTCTCCCTCTCCCTCTGCCTCTCCTATTCTCTCTCGCTCTTTAAAAAAAAAAAAAAAAAAAAAAAAGTAAATTCTAAGAGCAAAAAGTTATCAGCAACAGCTCACCATTACTAATGTCAGAAGATTTTTTTTTTTTTGCATTTTAAAAAGTTTTTACTTAAATTCCAGTTACAGGGCACCTGGGTGGCTCAGTGGGTTAAAGCCTCTGCCTTCAGCTCAGGTCAGGATCCCAGGGGCCTGGGATCGAGCCCCACATCAGACTCTCTGCTGAGCAGAGAGTCTGCCTCCTCCTCTCTCTGCCTGCCTCTCTACCTACTTGTGATCTTTGTCAAATAAATAAATAAATAAATAAATAAAATCTTTAAAAATAAATAAATTGCAGTTACTTGGCCAATACATTATTTTTAAATATCCATTATTTTTTCAGAGAGAAATAAATGTAAGCCCCATTTTAGAGATGACCCACTGAATTTAGCATACCATCTCAATCCCACAGAGGGTCACAGAACTAAAAACACTCCTGAACTTCTCATCCCTGATCCAGCCTTCAGGAACACTCACCTTCACTTACAACTCTGTGCCACTTAATACAGTGCCAGATTTGATTGCATACAAGTAACCACCCATGAAAGTGTACTTCTGTGAGACTGTATTAGGCTATTAGCCTCAATCCAATCCAAGATGAGCAAAAGCCAGGCATTCTACCTCTCATTGGTAGCCAACCAGGTGAAATCAAGAAACCTGACATTTGGAGGAGACTGAGAGAAACCCTTTGTAAGCAGGAATGATATGACCAGGGCTTTGTCTGTGGAAGCACTTCTGGGGGATCACTATTGTCATTTATCAATTCCACTGGTTTCTAACATATTAATCAGCAAGACAGCTAACATACCCGTGGGTGTAAATCCTGCTTGGTAGAAAAAAGCTTGTTTAGATCCTTCACAGATACAATGCAGCCCAGCCCTGTACTATGGTTCACGTGTATTATGAATAAATAGTGAAATGGAAGCTGCCACCTACCTTGACTCTTGTCATCTGGGTCAGGGTCCGATTTCAGTCTTTTCACACTGTTGCCACTCTCTGAGCTGTAACAAAAAATATGGTAATTTGAGCTATGTCCAATCTTGGGGATTAAAACTTCAGGAATCAGGAGCTCCAACAACCATTTATATGGGTCTCAGGTAGCCTCAAAGGGGTGGTCTGAAATGAAAAGTCTTCATTTCAGGTTCTTAATCTCCTTCCAGTTACATTATTGTTATAAAAACAACTTAAACCCCTGGCCAATTCAAGGAGTGGAGCATTGTATCTTCAAGCATCACCTAAACTTCAGATTCTTTGTTGTCCTTATCATTCATCTTGGTTAGAACCACAGATGGACTGCGGGAGTATGTGGACACACTCACAAAAGACAAAAATTTAGTTAAGTTCCTAAAGATTAACGGAAATCTCTCCTTAGTGACATGCTAGAGAATCTGAAAGTCACTCAAAAGATCTTCACTGAATGTTGAAAGAATGTACTTCTCCTGCTGTGTAGCATAGAAAAGGCATAATCATACTTCCAGCTCCACCATTACGGCTAATATTGAGGGCAGTCAAAAAAAGAAAAAAAAGAATGCACTTCAACTAGGAAGAAATGATCTCAGAAAGAAGGCTGTAATCACAGAAGGAAGGGTTAGTGAACAAAGAAACCGGCAAATACAATCTAATTTGTGTGTTAAACATGACCATACTAAGTCCTGGGCAGCAGTAGTAGCATGTGAGAAAGACGTGATTATAGCTCCAAGTTCTAAGGTCCACGTATAATTTTGTAGGAAAGTAAGATAGCTATTTAACTTTAGGTTTTGCGAAGTATTCCTGGTAAGCTGCAAGTTTAGGCACCAAAAACAGAACACAAAACCTTGAAAGAAAACTAACAAAACGTTTTAAAATTTGTAATTTTTTATAAAAAACAGTAAGAGGAAAAAATATTTTTAAGGTAAAATGACAACATTAAGATAGCAGAAACTATAAAAGAAAATGCTAAAAAATCCAAGCCTACCTATTAAAAAAGATCAACATCCTCAATTTAAAACCAGCTATTTGTAAGACACACCAAAAAATTTAACAAAAATAAAACAAAAACTTGAGACCCAGAAAGACTGAAAACAAAAGAAGAGGAACAGAGTTACCAAAGCAAATACTAACCCAAAGAAGGCTGAGCTATCTATTATAATTTTAGGGAAAAAGAATTTAAGAGCAAAAACATTATAAGACATAAAGTAGGTCAGTTTATAATCAAACGTATTTTAATTCACTATGAAGAAATAACAATTCTGAACATGTATGCTCCTAATTAAAGAGCTTAAAATATATATTCAACAGAATTCTGAAGAAAAATCAAGAAAACATCACTATAATGAGAGATTTCAAAATACTCAAGAACTGAGAAAGCAAGCAGACAAAGATGTAAAAACACAGAAGATTTAAACAATACAATTAACAAGCTTCTTTGGTTTTACCTACATGAAAACTAGAACAATTGCAAAACACAGATTCTTCTCAAGCTCACTTAGAACATTTACAAAAATTAACCTCAGGAATGGGTCACAAAGGGAGTTTAAAGCAATTTAAAAATCAGTACATATAAATCACAATGCAAGTAAGGCAGAAATCAGCAACAAAAGACAAGTATTACGTATCACAGACTCTAAAACACCACTGCTATAAGGTGTTAAAATGTGGGGGTAGGGAGGGGGAGTGCCTGGGTGGCTCAGTGGGTTAAGCCTCTCTCTGGCTCATGATCTCAGGGTCCTGGGATCAAACACAGCATCAGGCTCTCTGCTCAGCAGGGAGCCTGCTTCTCCTCTCTCTCTGCCTGCCTCTCTGCCTACTTGTGATCTCTCTCTGTCAAATAAATAAATAAATAAATATTTAAAAAAATGTGTGTGGGGGGAAGGTTCATCTTAGAACCTATGAAATATAGTTAGGTTACCCCAATATGTTTGGAAACTTTAAAAAACTGTTTCTAATTTAGGAGTCAAAGAAGAAACCATAATGGATATTTAAAAATACTTAGCTGGAAATACAAAATTGTGTACAATAAAAGCTGAGGAATAATTAGTTTTAGGTGCCTATAATTGAAAAGACAAGCTGAAAATTAATTAGCTAGGTACCTGACACTCATTTGTAACAGAAATTATAAGAGAATAAACTTGAGGGAAGTAAAGAATATCCCAAAGAAGTTAGGAGAAATTAAGAAACTAGCCAAAATATGAATAAAATAATCCATCAATATCTGGGATGAAAAAGGGAACAATTAGAAAGCTGCAATCAGAAAAAAAATACTAACTTTAGCGAATGCATGTGAAACAAGACAAAATGGACAAACTCCCAGAAAATATAACTAAATAAAACTGACTCAAAAAAACCATGAAGATGGTCCCAGGGTCCTGAGATCAAGCCCCGCATTGGGCTCTCTGCTCAGCAGGGAGCCTGCTTCCTCCTCTCTCTCTGCCTGCCTCTCTGCCTACTTGTGATCTCTGTCTGTCAAATAAATTAATAAATAATCTCTAAAAAACAAAAAAAACAAAAAACAAACATGAAGAAACCTAAATAGCCCTATAATCCCAAATCTTAAAAAGCAGGGACCAAATTGATTATATAGAGGAGTTCTACCAAATTTTCACAAAACAGAACATTACCATCTTACACAAACTCCTCCAGAGAACAGAAAAAGACAGAACACTCCCTAAATCCTTCTATGAAGCTACTTTTAATCTTCATATGAAAATCAGAAAAAGTAGAGGGGGGAGGGAAGAGACCAAGTCTCACTTATGAACACAGACGAAACAACCTATACAAAATATTAGCAAACCAAACCCAGTGGAGTTAAAAATAATTATAATACAGCACAACATAGATTATAGTTAATAAGACTGTAATAATGTTTGGTAACTACACTTATAGAGAACCCTGAGTAATGCACAGAATTGCTGAATCATTACGTTATACATCTGAAACTAATAATGCTGTATGTTAATCATAATTCATTTTAAAAAATTATTTTATTTTATTTTATTTTTTTAAAGATTGTATTTATTTGACAGATCACAAGTAGGCAGAGAGACAGGCAGGGAGAGAGAAAGGAGGAAGCAGGCTCCCCACGGAGAAGAGAGCCCAATGCAGGGCCCAATCCCAGGACCCCGGGATCACCACCCGAGCCGAAAGCAGAGGCGCCCGGCCCCCTGCCAAAAATTTCAAAATAACACATCATAGCCAAGCTAGTTTTTTGGGTTTTTTTGTTGTTTTTTTAAGATTTTATTTATTTATTTGACAGAGATCACAAGTAGGCAGAGAGGCAGGCCAGAGAGAGTAAAAGGGAAGCAGGCTCCCTGCTGAGCAGAGCACCCAATGTGGGCCTCAATCCCAGGACCCTGAGATCATGACCTGAGCCGAAGGCAGAGCCTTAACACACTGAGCCACCTAGGCACCACAGCCAAGCTAGTTTTATCACAGGAATACAAGATAGAAAAATCCTTAAATTTTTCACCATAACAGAGTAAAAAAAAAAAAAAGCCACAAATTCAAAAGCAGAAAAAAATTGACAAAATGTAACAATTTGTGGCTACAAAAAACCTTATCAAACTAAGAACATAATTTCCTTAAACTACTAAAAGATATCTGATCAGCATCTGAAGTTCATTTTTCAACCTATGATATGACAATGTGTAATAAAGCCTTCATGAGCTAAATAAATAAATAAATAAAAATAAAAGAGATCTGAAAAAACAAAAACAATAACAACTATTCTTAATGGTAAGAAGTTATAAATGTTCTGTCTAAAACAAGAATGTGCACAGTAATTGTTTCTAACATTTTACTGGCGGTAATTGCTTGGTGCACTAAGATACGGGAAAAAAAAAAGAAAAGAAAAGAAAAGAAATCAGGGGTTCCTGGGTGGCTCAATCAGTTAAGCATCTGCCTTTGGCTCAGGTCATGATCCAGGGTCCTGGGCCCACATTAGGTTCCCCGCTCAGTGGGGAGTCTGCTGCTCCCTCTCCTACTTCCTCTGTGCTCTATCAAATAAATAAATAAATAAATTCTTTAAAAGAAAAAAAGGAAGTTAAAAGGTATAAGAGAATAAAGCTGTCATTATTCACAGATAGTGACTCTCTACATAGAAATTTCAAAGCAATCCACTGATAAAAGTTAGTAAGAGTTATTAGAGTGTTACTGCTCAGGTTAGTAAGAGCTATGTAGCTAGATGTAAATATTCCAAAATCAACTGCACTTTTATAAACCAGCAGAAAAATAAAATCTAAAACATCTAGGAATAAATCTAACAAAAGATATATACAACCTTTTGGAAAAAAATCTGTTAAGACTTGTATCAAGTGACATTAAAGAAACAAATAAATGTAGATATATGCCATGTGTAGAAAGACATCCATAAAGATCTGTTCTCTCCATAAATTCATCAACCCATTTAGTAAGATCCCAATAAACATAAGAGACCTTAATCTAAAATTTAATCTAAATCTAAAATTTTAACATATCAAAATCTAAAATGTATATGGAAGAACAAAGTGGTCAACAGTAGACAATACACCTCCAAGAAAAACGTAAGAGGACTTGTCCTACCAGATACCAAGATTTTTTTGTAATAAAAACTACAATAATTACAGAGTGGTACTGGTCCAACAGACCCAAGGGACAGAAAACAAGGAACACCCATACAAACCCAAGGATTTAAGATAGAGGTGACACTGAAGGTCACTGGGGAAAGGTAGAAATATTTAGTAAATGTTGCTAGAAAATTAGCTTCTGGGGCCCTGGGTGGCTCAGGTGGTTAAACATCTGACTCCTGATCTTAGCTCAGGTCTTGATCTCAGGGTCGTGAGTTTAAGACCCACGTTGGGCTCCATGCTGGCAGTGGAGCCTACTTAAAAAACAAAACAAAAACAAAAAACTGACCACCTTAAAATCAAATATATTGACAACCTTAAAATTAACTAATGAAAGTAAAAAGAAAAGATATAAATGGTGAGAAAAATACAAATAATCCAGTAGAAAAATGGCAAAATATATGAACAGACTTTCCACATAATAGGACATATGAATGGTAAATCAACATACAAAATATGTCAGCTACATTTGTTACCAGGAAATGCAAATTAGGACCACAAGGAGACAGTACTTTACAAAATCACTATATATTGCTGTATCTGTGCTGTCCAGTAGGGCAGCAATTAGCCACATACTAATTCCAATGGGTATTTAACACCTGAAATGTGACTAGTGTGGCAAAGAACCTGATTTTAAATTAGAACTAATTAAATTAGTTCTAATTAATTTGAATTTAGATAGCCACAGGTGGCCAAGGACTATCATACTGGACAGCAGAGCTCTGGAGAAACATTTCCACATACATAACAAAGCATGCCCTGGACCTTTCAACACCATCTGTCATGGTTCAAACATACATCCACAAGAGAAAAGACACATTTTGGTATCTCATATAAAGCACAATCATACAACAAGGAAAATGAATGAATTACAGCTATATATATGTGAACAAACACACAAAATTGTTTCAATCACAGAAACAACTGGAGTGAAAACCAAATTCATAGATCATATACAGAATGAAATCATTTTTATAAAGTTCAAAACCAAGCAAGCCATTATACTGTTTAGGGATATCTATATAGGTAGCTGAAACCAAACCAAACACCACCCCCCCACACACACACCCCAAAACTACTAAAAGTAAAGACATGCAGAACGACCAAGCAGATCTGGAAACATGGGGTGAGGAAGGCAGGGTAGGAAAAGGGAGCACAGAGGTTGGCTCAATCAGCTGATCATGTCCCAGGCACACACCGCCATCAGACTTTCTTTTACAAGCACCAGAATCATCCATGCGATTTGAAAGATTAGACTCCAAGAGCTCACTTCAAACTTAATGAACCAGAGTTAGTGAGAGGCCTAGAATTCACATTAACAAACTCCTGGGTGATTCTAATAAACCCAAGCCTGGGTAGATGAGGAAATGCTGCCCCAGGAGACTCATTTAGCATCTTGCCACACAAAACAACAATAAATGATGATCTAATAAAAGGTGAGCTAAGGACTAAGTAAGGGAGGCAGTCCTAATAGCAAGGTCTGCTAAGAGCAAGACACTGCTGAGAAGTATCTAAGTGCCCACTTTGGAGAAGTCCAGTAAAACGACCCAGGACCAAATGCCGAAATACACTGGACCAGGCATGAAAGCTTCTGTCAACTTAAAAGGAAGAGTGGCACCTGGGTGGCTCCGTCAGTTATGCATCTACCTTGATTTCGGCTTGGGTCATGGTCTCAGGGTTGAGAGATGGAGCCCTGCAATGGGCTCCCCGCAGGGTGTGGAGCCTGCTTAACGTTCTCTCCCTCCCTGCCTCTCCCTCTGCCTGCCCCTCCCATGAAAAACTTGAAAGGAATAAATCATGGCTCAGGTAACTGGCCCTTTTCAGATTATTGCTACTCCTCCCCTGCACTGCTAAACCATGACAACATTTTTATACAGAAGTAATGTTCCTAGGAACATCTGCAGCAGACGGATGGGGCGCCAAACCACAACAGTGCATCAACACACTTCCCTGAAAACATGTGGCTAGCTGCCATATTGATTTTCCTAATAGACTGCACTAACAAGTAACATTATTTCATCCATGGTATTGTAGGTCAAATTGAAACAACCAGATTTCATTACTTTGGAGCCATTTCAAGATTTAGCAGGGAGGAGCAAAACTAAAACAGAACTTACAAAACCTCTTAGGCCATGCCACCACCCCACATCAATCAGCAAGGAGCCCAGTCAGGTCTGTGCCACAGTCACAGCTTCCATGGTCTCACAGGCCACAGTGCCTTTGTAGCTGCTATTCCCACTGCCCAGGATGTTCTCCTCCTTGTCTGCCTGTCAAAGCCCTAGTCATCTACCTGGTCAACATCCCCCTCAAACACCCTCCCCAACTTGAGCTCACAGGCCCTCCCCAGGGAGCTGTGGGTTTCCTCCTCCCTGCTCCCATGACACCCTACCCAAATCCCTTCACACAACTCGCTATCTCATTTGCCTAGAAACAGATGCTCAAACATTGAAGTCCACCTCTCCTATTACTTTGTGACCTTGGACAAAGGTTTTTAACAGTTAAACCTATACTATGTAGACTTATGGAAAGAGTTAAGATCATTAACACAATGGAAAGCACTTAACACAATGCCTGCCACATGACAGGTGCCCAATGAAGAGTAGCTATTGCCCTGCTGAATGAACAATCAGAGAGACAAGGTTCCAAGAATACAGAACATACCAAATCTGGGGGGGAGAGAGCGGTAGGGCTACCAAAGAAAAGTCACCAAGACTGCCGCTTAGGTAACCGTTTGTTCCGGCTACCATTGTAAGTGGCATTTCAGAGTACACAGTCAGAGGGAGACTGAAGTGGTGTGAGTGCTGGCTGACCTCTTATGTTTCACAGCTCCTGCCAACAGCTTGGCCTGGGAGAACTTGTTCTTGGTTTCTATGGGTTTCACAGCCACTTTCTTCTCCACCTCCTTCTTGTTTTCTGGAGAAATTCCAACTTTGTTGAGATTACTGTGTTAGAGGTTAAGGGTCAAACTAAACAAAAAGAACTATAGCAGGACAATGGTAAGTCAAGGAGAGACACATAATCCACTAGCTCTTCCTGTCTGCCATGTAATGTTTACTCTGTTTATATCAAAACAATACTCTTTCCTCTTTATTCTGCCCATCATATCCAGCTGATTCGAAGAGAAATGAAGGTAATCATGGAGAAAGAAGGCAAATCAAGCCAAATCTATTACAGAAAAGCAACCTTTTCCCCGTTGATTCTCAGTGAAAATCTGAATTACAGTCAGAAAACCTCCCCCCAAACAGGGCCACAGTTTGCTGGGGTAAACAAAGATCTTAAGAAATACAAAAGCCACAGAAAAAAATGTGGCTTCCCTGAAAATTTTTAAGTATTTGCTTTTTTTGCTCAAGGGTAAAATAAAATCTTGCAGAATGTCCTATGACCATCAGTGGCGTTCAATCTTGGATACCACAAAGACAGATTGCTCTGATGGTACAAGATAACATTAGAAGCACCTTAAGGCTCATTAAAAAAGAGTCCCTCCCCTGTCCCAAATCTATTGAATGAGAACCTCCAGAGGCCCAGGAAATGATTTTAAACCTCTCTTCAAGGTGATCTTTTTATTTTTTTAAATTTAATTTATTTATTTGACAGACAGAGATCACAAGTAGGCAGAGAGGCAGGCAGAGAGAGAGAGAGAGACGGAAGCAGGCTCCCCACTGAGTGGAGAGCCCGATGCAGGGCTTGATCCCAGGACCCCGAGATCATGACCTGAGCTAAAAGCAAAGGCTTAACCCGCTGAGCCACCCAGGCACCCCTCTCTTCAAGGTGATCTTAATGAGAAACCCCAGTGCATATACAACACATGAACCAAAAAGTTTTTATAAGTTCAACGAGGGGAACATGGGGGGCTTGGTCGGTTAAGGATCTGCCTTTGGCTCAGGTCATGATCCTGGGGTCCTGGGATCAAGCCCTACATCAAGTTGCCTCATCTTCTGACTACTCTTCCGTGAGCCTGCTTCTCCCTCTTCCCCTCCCCCTGTTCATGCTTTCTCTGGAGTTCACTTGCACCTTGAGAGTCTCTCTCCCTCTCCCTCTGCCCCTCCTGTATGCGGTCACATGTGCACTCTCTCTCCTTCTCTAAAATAAATGAACACATCTTTAAAAAAAAATAAAGTATAACCAGCTCACTTGTAACTTCACTGCTTACAGGCATGCGACCGATCTCTGTGTGTCAAGGTCTGTCACTTTCTTCTGTTCTCTCCACCAGCCCTTCCCCTCCTTCCATTTCATATTCTCACAATCCATTAGGCAAGAATTTTAAGTGTTAGATGTGGTGCAATTCTTTAAGAGGTAGCAGTGCCTTACTGGTACAATAGTGACATCTAGTGACCAAGAAATCTAAGAAGGAGGTATTATCAGTCCGAGCAGGTGGGCAGAGAGGTATACGGTCTTTGAACACTAAGAAAACTAGGTACCAGAAATCAGGAAATTCTCATTCTGATCACTCTTCAGGCACTAACTCTGCTCTTACAAGCACCAGTTACCTTAAATATTTGCAGTATTCATGGGGATTATGCAAAATGCTCAGTACTATTCTGTGTTTTTGAAACCAGGTTTCAAAGTCAACATGGAAGCTGGTAATATGTTAGCATTATACGTTTGGTTTTCTAGAATAAAAATGAAAGAATCACATTTCGTCCTTCTAATACCAATTGACAAAAAACACCAGCATGCAGATTTTTACCTGCAACTCCATCGGTAAGGGATAAACTCTTACAGAATTCTTAATATTGAAAAGTAAAACAAAAATGGAAAAAATTAACAACAAAACACATGCATTTTTATAATAGTAGGACACAAGCAGAAACCAGCACTTCACTTTTTATTCTTTTAAAGTGGGGGAAAAAAAGCCTCTAACTTTTCTTTTTGGGGGACATGGGGGGGTAAAATTATTACTTTTGATCCATAGCCAAAGCATAAGCCATTTTTAAGCTTAAAGTTCTTCTCCCCCTAAAATGCTTTAAAAACACAAACACCCCTCAAAAATATCAAAGAATTCATTAGATGAGGCACTTTTTAAAATTACATAGTTCTTAACATATATAATAATTGCTAAATGCTGGTTTAACCTAAAGCAAACAAGAGTTCTGTTGTTTTTACGGCACAAACCACAGCTTCTCTGCCTTTACAAGTATCACATCATAAAATGTGTCATATTATAACAATCGAACCAGCTCCTGATTTAGAGCTTCAAAAAACAAACGGCTAACCATTCAGTTCCATCTCCTCCAACTCGACATGTCTCTGGCTACCTGCAAGCTAGGATGCCTGCTTTATGTATCAGTGGGTTAGAATGCTGTTCAGTTCTAGACAGTCAGAACTTACCAAGTTTCCAAGAAAATCCAACACCTCTGGGGCCTCCCCAATGTTGTTCTGTAAAGTCAGCAGGGCAGGAAAGCTTCTCCCACCTTACTGCTGCCCTACTTACTCCTCCCTTTGAGCTGAAAACTAAGGGGCCCTGCACCTTCACACCAAACCAACACTGCTCCCCAGAACGCTGCTTTGGGAGATGCAGCTTATTTGCTAGGCTGCTGAATTAAGCACATAAAAGAAGACATTATTCTAGTGATTGGTATAATTAATGTATTTCCTGAGGGGGAAAAAGTCTGGTGCCTGACACAATTCAATCCATCTTTCTGCCCCCTCTACAAACATCGATGCACACTATTATTCTGGAGTCACCAGGGAGGATAGGAGGGGAGGGGAGCTCCAGAAGAGTCAGCCTCAATCCAGCAGCTGGGATTGAGGTGTGACTTCCCGATCTTCAGTGCCATGCCGAATTCCACTAGGAACTCTGGGACTGGAAGACATGTCTTTTGCTACCAGTTCACAGCAGGTTTTGGGGCACCCATGCTGCCCCCTTATCTCAGCCACTGTCAGTCACCTTGATTTAAACCAAATCCCTGAGAATCAGCCCACACCTTCTCCTACATAGCTCTTTTTCTTTTTTTTTAAGATTTTATTTATTTATTTGACAGACCGAGATCACAAGGAGGCAAAGAGGCAGAGAGAGAGAGAGAGGAGGAAGCAGGCTCCCTGCTAAGCAGAGAGTCCGATGCAGGGCTCGATCCCAGGACCCTGGGATCACAACTTGAGCTGAATGCAGAGGCTTGACCCACTGAGCCACCCAGGAGCCCCTCCTACATAACTCTTTAATGGGACATACTACATGCTCCCTGAAAAAAAAAACAAAAAACAAAAAACAAAAAACAAAAACAAAAACAAAAACAAAAAACAACTAGCACATACAAGCAGCTGTATCATTCATTTTAGAGGTAAAGCCTATTCAATCACACTAGTGAGGTTATTCAACATACAAGCTTGAAATAGTCAAATAATCCTTCTCATAGGAAAAAAGCTGTGGTGGCTTCACTAACCTCTCCTAAGAGTCATTCATTAATTTGTTCACATATACAATAAGAACCTACATGCCAGGCATTAAGGAAATCAGTGATGACCAGTCACTATTTTTATGCATCTTACATTTTAGTGGTAAAGAGGCAAACAAACCAGTAAGCAAATTGAGATTTTCAGATAGTGAAAATTACTATTAAAAGGTGACATCAGGGGTGCCTGGGTGGCTCAATGGGTTAAGCCTCTGCCTTCGGCTCAGGTCATAATCTCAGGGTCGGGGGATTGGGCCCCGCATCGGGCTCTCTGCTCAGTGGGGAGGGTGCCTGCTTCCCCCTCTCCCTCTACCTGCCTCTCTACTTGTGATCTCTCTCTCTCTGTGTCAAATAAATAAATAAGATCTTAAATAAATAAATAAATAAAAGGTGACATCATACACAGTGACATGGTTCAGTGAAATGTTATATGGGGTACCTAGGGAAGGTCTCTGGAAGGAAGGAGATGTGAGTTGACACTCAAGTGCTACAAAATGCCAGCCTTATAAAATCTGAAGGCAGAGCATTCCAGACCAAAAAACAAATACAAAGGCCCTGAAATGAAATCACAAAGCTCAGTGTGACAGAGACATAAAGAAGACCAAAAGGCTAGAGTCTAGTGACTATGAAAGAGTGAGTACAAAACACAACAGGAAGGAGGTCTGGCCTAAACTGTGCAAGGCCTGGTTAAGTCTAACTTAAGTCTAAATATCACAGGAAGCCACTAGTGTCTCAAACAGGAAAGTGACATAATTCCACATATGTTTTCAAATGTTCCTTTTGACTGCTGTCTGCAGAATGGATTGTTGCAGGCGAGAGCAGAAGCAGAGACTAATCTGGTGGTCACAGTGGTCCCAAGCAGCACGGAGGGAGCTGAACTGCACAGATCTGGAGTACATTTTGGAAGTAGTTTTTGGCCCAGGCACGTGGGGGCATAGGAGTGCTGTTACTGAGATCGGAAAGAGCAGAAAAAGAAGAGATGCGGGGGCAAGGGCAGTGTGATGAGTCAGGGGGTGTGGCACACAGAATTGAGAATTCAGACTCGGCCAAGTTCTAGATGGGATGCCTATTTAATGCAAGCGGAGGAGAAAAAGGCAATACTGAGCCAAACTGAAGTCACCTTTGTTGTTTTCTCTACCCTTCTGTGGGGACAGACCAGGCTACACTTCTAGGGAAGGTCCTAATATGGACACAGGAGAGTTGCTAAACATTTCCTTTTAAAACTCAGAAGCCAATTTTTCCCCTGGATGAGTTTTCTGCATTGCCCATCTGTTTCAGAGTCTAATCCCTCAAGGCAAAAATACCCGGGTACTGACTATTAGGATTTAGGCCTTTAGTTAATCCTAAAGGATCTAGACTTTTGAATACAACAGACTCTCACATGCAACATAACCCCATAAATCACTTCCGGTAATTCAATCAGAGGGACACCAGTGTTGAAAGGGAATGCAGGGGTCACTGGACAGAAAAACCTTATTTTCACTCAATTTGTGAAGAAACTCAAATCCAGGGGCACCTGAGTGGCTCAGTGGGTTAAAGCCTCTGCCTTCAGCTCAGGTCATGATCCCAGGGTCCTGGGATAGAGCCCTGCATCAGGCTCTCTGCTCGGCGGGGAGCCTGCTTCCTCCTCTCTCTCTCTGCCTGCCTCTCTGCCTACTTGTGATCTCTGTCAAATAAATAAATAATTTAAAAAATTTTAAAAAAGAAGAAACTCAAATCCATAGACGTTGATGAGAAGAAGGGACACCGTACAGATTTCTCAAAGCACAAAGGATATTCTGTATTCCTTTAGTTCTTTCAGTTCTTCTTCTCTCCGTTGCTTTTCCAGGAGCTCCTGCTGCCGGGAAACCTCATCAAGGAAGTTAGTCTCATCTTCATCTAAGCCTCTTACCATGTTTTCTGAGGAAATAACCAAATAAGGAACACTTAGCAAGCTAAGGGGAAAACAGTCAAATAAAAAAAAAAAAAAGGAGAAAGAAAAATCTTTTTTTTTTTTTAAATAAACAGCTGATCTTTTAGAGGATTAGAAGAAAGAATGTGTAAACACCTCGGCTTCTGGAGAGGTAACATGGCATAAAATCAAGGCATTTCTCCCATTACTAGACATTAGCACAGAATTAAAATGGGTATCTTGAGCTCTAAACAAAAATGCTCAATGTGGTCTAGAAGGCAGAAGGTTGTCGCTTTTCCACCAAATGAACGTCTAGAGACTAGACAATCAAGCCAGTTCCATGGCTAGTTGGAAAAAGTGTCGCATGAGGCAAAAGGCATCGAAGAGGCCCTGCAGAGTGTCGGACTGTTTTCAGAAGCTTACTGAATTTGAACTGCTCCTCATACTCCTGCTGCTTCCTGTCTTTCTGTTCCTGCAGCCTTTCATAGAGAGACCGAGGGTCATAAACCTCCTCTGGACATTCTGAAAGGAAGGGAGGGGGGAGAAGGGAGGGGGAAGAAAAAGCACATACTTTAGAATTTTTCACATTATTTTGGAATCACAAAGGATTTTAAAGATCAAGTCTCTGCACGATCTGAGGGCAAGGATAACACAAAAATAGTACAAAGCCCATGGCTTCCCTTGGGAGCTCGGAGAGGGGCCAGCAGTTCTAAGACAACTACCAATGTCAATAGGGCTCACCGCCTGAGACACATTAACTGGATGGGGGGGGGGCAGGCCCACCCTACAAACTAGCCACATTCTTAGTCACTCAGATCCTATATCCACTTGTATAGACAGAAGGGACTAGCAGAATCTTCTGGAAGGCAGCAAGTGGAGTGGACAGTGAGCACCCTGGTTCTGCTTGTGGCCACAGAGGCCTTATGTAGGTTCCTGCACGCCTCTGAGCCTCAGACCCCCTTACTCCAAAGTTAGGACATAAGTACCTACTCTGCAGGGCTATTAGGAAGATTAGAGATCTTTATGTTGAATGCTGGACTATAAGCCCATATACCTTCTGGATCTTCAGGTTTTCGAACTTTCTCCCATTCTTCTTGCCTCCTTTTCCGCCGTTCATCTAGTTCTGCCTCCGACACAAACCTCTTTTTGATAACAAGATTACCATCATCCCCTCCATCCATAATGGAGCAATAGGTCTACAAAAAACAAATGAAACACTTTAAGTGAGAACTGCAATTAAAATTCTAAAGAGAGGGGCGCCTGGGTGGCTCAGTGGGTTAAAGCCTCGGTCTTCGGCTCAGGTCATGATCCCAGGATCCTGGGATCGAGCCCCACATCAGGCTCTCTGTTCAGCAGGGAGCCTGCTTCCCCCTCTTTCTCTTTGCCTGCCTCTCTGTCTACTTGTGAACTCTCTCTGTCAAATAAATAAGTAAGATCTTTAAAAAGAAAAAATTCTAAAGAGAAACAAGGAGCTTTAACTCTGTCTCACCTTGCAACAGACTACCTCAAAATTCCCTTCAACTTTGAAGAAATCTTCTAGTCGTTTAATTTCTAGATCATTGGTGAAGCACATGATTACATTTTTCTTAATGTATCAGGCAGTTTTATTAACCTTTATGTTATTTATGAAGTCAGCAAGAGGACCTGGAATGATTCTTATCATGTGCTGTTCCATAGTAAGTCCAACACTGCAAATACTTCTTGGTCCCTCTCTAGAAAAATTGGCCTCCCAGGCATCCTATCTTTTTCTTAGATCTCACTTCCTTTATTTCTGTGACTTCTGACATTGTTCCTTCTTGAAATTCCTGTTTCAGGAACATTCCACTATCTCCATTTGCATGTTATTGTTTCCAAATGGATTCAGAATGGAAAAACTCAGGTATTCAAGGAGCCCTGGAGATGAAGTCTAGTCTGTATAGCAGGGAAGGGATATGCCTAAAGGCACACAAAACCCCAATTGGAGAGAGTGAAACTAGAGCCCAGACCTCCCAACTTCAGATTCAGTGTCCTCTGCACCAGCCTACACTGAGTCCTCCATCTCTTTCCTGACCTTCCTTTCTGTGAGCTACAAATCTATGCCATTAAATAGTCTATCTTCAGGGCGCCTGGGTGGCTCAGTGGGTTATGCCTCTGCCTTCAGCTTGGGTCATGGTCTCAGGGTCCTGGGATCGAGCCCCACATTGGGCTCTATGCTCAGCGGGGAGCCTGCTCCCCCCACCCCGTCCCTCTGCCTGCCTATCTACTTGTGATCTCTCTGTCAAATAAATAAAAAAACCTTTAAAAAAAAAAATTCAGTCTATCTCCAGTCCTTCTCTTTTCTCACTCCCACCATGACCTCAGCCACTTTATGCATATCTTGATGCACAAGATTCCCAAATCCCAAATCTAGATACTTCCACCTAAACCTCTCTTCAGAAAGAAGGGAGAAGGAAATAGTAATAGAGTGTGAATTACTCCTTTTGAGCCTTTCTGCTTTTCTTTGCTAATTTCTTTCCTTTTGAAGAAATGTGGAATTCACTCTCTACTCAGACATATTATTCATAGCATTACACCCTAACAAGGAAACAAGTACTCTGCACAGCTCAATGTCCATTCCAAGATGACCCCTAGTAACAAAAATAAGTCTCCACTGGGGCACTTTGGTGACTCAGTTGGTTAAGCTTCTGACTCTGATTTTGGCTCAGGTCATGATCTCAGGGTTGTGAGATCAAGCTCTGAGCTGGGCTCTGCACTTAGCACAGAGTCTGCTTAAGATTATCTCCCCTCCTCTCTCTCCCCTTCCCCTCACCAAAAAAAAAAAAAAAAAAAAAGTCTACTGACAGCACAAAAATAAAGTAGCTGCCATTTTACTGAGTCTCTTATCATGCACTAAACACATTTTTATGCATAGTATCTCATTATGCTCCCACTGATCTGTGAGAAATATTATCTCTTTACAGGTGAAGAAATGGGAGCCCAGAGAAGTTAAGTCACTCTTCTAAGGTAATAAAAGGTGGTAAATGGTAGAGCTGAGAACAAAATCCAGGTATGACATAAAAAAGTCATACTCTTATCCACTTCACTAGTCCCCTCCCCAGAAACCTGGGAACCTGGCTGAAAAGAAGGACATGTCAATTTCAGCTTTCTTCATATACCAAATTTCAGGCTGAAAATGTTCATGTAGACATTTTTTTTTTTAAGATTTTATTTTTTTAACAGAGAGATTACAAGTAGGCAGAGAGGGGAGGAAGAAGGCTCCTTGCCGAGCAGAGAGCCCAATGTGGGGCTCGATCCCAGGACCCTGAGATCATGACCTGAGCCGAAGGCAGAGGCTTAACCCACTGAGCCACCCAGGTGCCCCTCATGTAGACATTTTAATAAAGGTGAAAATGGAAGCTGAGAAAACAAACCCAAACGTTCTGAACAAGACAACAGTTTTAGCCTAAATCCCACTGCAGCTAAAGTTTAGTTCAATGTAACAACCCTGAGAGAGAATTTTGAAATTTACTACAAACAAAACCAAATTCATTGGCAGAAGCTATTGTTTCCACCTAAAGTCCACAACCTGGATACTCTGATTTAGCCTCATTCAATGTCTCCAGCCAGAGGCCTGTTACAGAAACAATTATTCTGTCTCTGCTAACCATGCCAAAAAAATCCCTCAATTTCTGTAGAATAACCTCTTATGAAACAAGAGCCAATGCATTCTCAAGTGTCTTAAATTGGGACTCTCATGAATGGGAGAGACACACTGGACTCTCGATGTCCCCCTTTCTTATTGTCTGTTGGCTATAGCTCTCCCCCCTCACCCTAATTTGACTATCTGTTTCTTCCCCCCACCCTTGTTTCCTGGTAAGTAATTCAGAGAGGGTCAGGTCCTTATGTTCCACCTAATATGATTTTCCATCCAACATATGAATCTACCACACATCCCCAGATTTTCATCCAACTCATATTCTAAAACTTCGGAACAGGGACCAATGCACTGGCTCCCAGCCAGCTGACACCCTAAGTAGATCAGACCAGTAGAACATTTCATCCTTAAATCAAATTGAAATGTGTCTCCCTATAAATTCCACACATAGGTTCTATCCACTGGGACTACAGAAAAGGAGCCAAATCCTTTCCTCAACCCAAAAATGCTTTAACTGTTTGAAGACAACTCCCACGTTCCTCCTAATCTGCCACTTTTCTAAGCCAAACATCCCTAGTTCTCTTAATCTTATGAAATAGAGAAAAAGAATAGTGTCTCAAAGCAGTGAACTTATCAGAGTGTACAGGATTTAAACCTGGGAAATAAATATTAGGAAATGACAATGCCCTGGCATTCCTATTAAATCATCTCTTCATTTTCATTGTACATTTTAATAAATGAAAAAATACATGTATGTTAATACTGAAAAAAGTGTTTTAGCAGGCCAAAATGAAGAAAACCTAGAATCTCATGTGCTTCCATCTATATAAGAATGCAGACTGATTTATTCTTATAACTCAAAATTAAGAAAATAAAATCATTAATTTTTACAGCCTGCTGAATTTTCTGGAAAATGAAGAACCTACCTCCACTTAACTTTAACAAAGATCCCTGAAACTCAAGGGACAAAGCCTTCAAGATACACATGCAGAGGGTTTGAATTTGAAATATAAACTCTAGAGAAATAACCATCTTCCCAACACTTATCAATTTTGGGAAAAGATAAACATATAGGATTCCAAGAAATTATTATTCTCTTTCTCACCAATCTTTTTCTCCTACATGTTAGAATTCAACTTCTACCCAAAGAATTGAGTCTGTGCTATTAACTATTAACCATCTTTCACACCACAGGGACAAAACCAGGAATCAGAGATGGTTACTGAAAATGTAAACATAGAAGCACACTGAAAAGAGGAAACTGAAAGACAGGGGCTCTAGAATTTGACAGAGAAACTACTGCTCTCAAAGGGAGGCCTTCCTGAAAACACAAAGTCAAAATAATGAACACTTAGGAAAGTCTGCTCTTTACAGCTAGTATTATAATCCTTATATTCCTTTGATCTCAAAATAAAACAAGCTAGAAGGCCAACCTAATTATAATGAATTTCTGTGAGTTTAAAAGGGGCAAGACTAGGGGCATCTGGGTGACTCAGTGGGTTAAGCCTCTGCCTTCAGCTCAGGTCATGATCTCAGGGTCCTGGGATGGAGCCCTGCACTGGGCTCTTGGCTCAGCAGGGAGCCCACTTCCCATTCTCTCTCTGCCTATTTGTGATCTCTCTCTCTGTCAAATAAATAAATAAAATCTTTAAATAAAAAATAGATTAAAAATAAAAGGGGCAACGTTAGAATTCACACTGGTCAATCCTCTCTTTCTAGAATTTACACGTCTTCCACAGGTCCTCATTCCCTGGTGCTTCAACCATCATTCCTCCTTGCCTTCACTGTCACCAGTGGCACTCCTGGCTATCTGATCATCTTTCTGTGTTAGGAGAGGTCAGAGACCGGGACAGAAATGTTCATGAACAAGGGGTCACACTCCTGAGTATTCTCGCTAATGTTCAGGATATTCCTTCTCCAGAAATATTCAGATTTTCTCAGAAGTCAAAAGGTCACTGTCAAATACACACAGCCAAGAAGCACACTTCACTCCACACACCTTTCCCTACGACCTAATCCAGTCCCCCTAGTGTGTAACGAGTACGTTCTGGGATGGTCTCCTTACACAAGGCAGCACAGGTAGTGATAAATACTACACTCTGAAATCCGGAGGCCTGGGTCCTGCCAATTACAAGCTGTATACCCTGTATGCCCTGGCAAGTCACTTAGGTCCTTAGAGTCTTGGTTCTCTCATCCACAGGTTGCACTCCCCAGTGGGGATTAAAACAGTCCAGCACAACAGAGAGCTTTGGGGAGGATAAACAAGGTAATTCACGCAAAGCACTTAGCACAGTGTTTGACACATGCTTTCAAAAGGTTTTGAAAGGTTGGCCATTACTAGGAAATACTAAAGCTAAGCCCTGGACTGGTTACGGAGTGAGAGAAATATCAAGGAGTGGAGAGCAAATGCATCAGTGATATAAACACAGGGATTAGATACATAATACGTAAGCAAAGGGATCACACCAAACAGAGAAATTAGGAAAAATTTACATGTATATATAATTGGGTAATTCTGTATTTTCCCTTTAGCATGGTTCTCTATTTTACTGTTTTATTAATAGTTCAATTTAAATAAACTGGACATTGTGCTGAATGCTGAACTCTGTGTCCAGCACTGTGCCAGATCCTATGTGGTGCAGAGAGGAAATCAACTTCAAAAGAGTTAGTACTCTTGAACTAGTTACCACGAGATAACAGTACACATAATGAATTGCCAAAGTGAATGGTACAGGTACGGGGCAATGATGAAGGGTATAAATATGGATCAATCCCGTTTCCCAGGCTGAAAACCCAGACATGAACCTAGACTCCTCCTCCCTTCAATTCACTACATCTCCCCAGTCACCAAGTTCTGCTGTTTCCACCTCATAATGACCTCTTTTTAATCATCCTCTAAGAGAAGAATTCTTGCTAATCTCTTCTTTTCAGGGCCTCATCCAGCAAGGGCTACTACAACACCCTTCCATCAGCCTCCCTGTTTCTCCTTTCGCCCCTACTCAAGCAATCTGTTAACTTGCCACTCATTATGTTCTGTCATTTGTGACTGTTCCAGCGGCCCTTTGTATCCACAGTGCTTATTAGCACAGTATCTGGCATATATTAGGCAGATAATAAATACTTATTGAATAAACCAACCATAAAGGGAATCTGAAGAATTCAAGCAGGGAAGAATGATCTCACGTGAGTATTCCGAGGTATCGTCCAATGTAAGTTATAGAAAATGGTAGACGTTACATAAGCATTTGCTCAAGCTTCTATGTCCCATAGGGAATTCTATTAAAACATGACAAAATTTTATAGCTGGAAAGACAGGACCAAAAATTAAATCGCTTTCCTGTATTATACAGTTGATGTCTTCTTCAAGAATAACTCACTACTTTCCTTTAATTTCTACTGACTAAAAAATGCTGTTACACTGACAAATATCTCCCACACAAAGCATTTTTGAGTTCAATTTTCATTGGTTGTTTATTCTGCAAGAGGGAGGTGATAACTACCTGTAGCTCATTTACCTCATTCTGGAAGGAGGCAAAAACTGGAAATGAAATTGTTTATTTCTAATTCCAAGTGCCTAGCTAAAATTTTCACAAGTCTCTTATTTTTCCCCTTCATTTGCTAGGACAATTAAAAAAAACACAAAGCCCAGAGGTCTGGGATGAAGATTCATGTAGGAACAAAGAGGACTTACATTGGGAATATTCATTTTGTTCAGTGTGTTTAATTGTAAAAAGAATACATGTGCCTGGGTGGCTTAGTCAGTTAAGTGTCTGCATTTGGCTCAAGTCATGATCTCAGGGTCCTGGGATGGAGTCCCACATCGGGCTCCCTGCTCACTGAGGAAGCCTGTTTCTCCCTCTCCCTCTGCTGCCCCCCCTGCTTGTGCAGTCAAATAAGTATTTTAAAAAAAAAAAAAAAAAAAAAAAAAGAATACATGTTGTCAACCTTCCTCCTCTTATATAGCTTTTTTTTTTTTTTTTTTTTTTAAAGATTTTTATTTATTTGTTAGAGAGAGAGATACAGAGCGCAAGCACAGGCAGACAGAGTGGCAGGCTAGAGGCAGAGGGAGAAGCAGGCTCCCTGCCAAGCAAGGAGCCCGATGTGGGACTCGATCCCAGGACGCTGGGATCATGACCTGAGCCGAAGGCAGCCGCTTAACCAACTGAGCCACCCAGGCGTCCCCTCATATAGCTTTTTTATTTCCAAGGTAATTCAAGTCTAATTACCAGACTAAACATTACATTATTTTTAAAAAGGATTATCTAACTTCTCCAAATAGAGAACTCATGGAAAACCAAAACCATACCAAAATCACTTTGTCCAAACTTAAAAGTTTCAAACCGACACAAATAAAGAACATAGTTTTCAAATTTGCTTGACATCCAAAAAAAAAAAAAAAAACAAAGTTCTTATATTTCAAGCCAAAGTAACTGTTAAACACTGCAGTCTTGTGTTTGTACTGGAGACTGTGGTATTTAATTTCCAGATTGGTGGGACAAAACGGGCTCAGTGTCTTACACAGCATGCTATACAAGACAGAAAGCTTACATTGCTACCCCCAAAGTAACGGTTATTGCTGACTTGAAAAATTATTCCTTTTACCTAGTGCCATTATACAAGTTAATGAGATCTGGCTTCCTACGGAACTGAATTCTGTGATGATAGACTACTTAAGTGTTTACATCACTGGCCACTACCCCCTCCAAATTCTAACATTAGACAGACAGTAGTATAAAAATACACCAGAGGGGATCGGATTTCTGTGTTATGGTGTTGTAAGGCTTCTCTCTGGGTAGCAAAACAATAGGCCAATCTAATTTCCTTTTATCAGCAAATATACTTAAGTATTGCCCTTCCAACATTTTTACCATGATGTTTAAGTCACATGGGACTTCAAAATGCAGGACAGCAAGAGGAATTTGCCATCTGGCAAACTCAACTCTATTCCAAATAGATAGCTTTCTGCTGGAAGTCACTTCTACCAGGCCAAAGTAATTCAGATCAAGAGGGCTTTCTCTATACATTTTAAAACTTCAGAGCGTGACAACTACTAACAGGGAACACTACTAGCATTTATTACTTGACAAAGGAATCCTCAGTCTAACACTAAGGCTTATTTAACATACTCCAGCAGCAAAGGAGACTAAAAGAATCTAAACATCTGCGTAGAGCATATGCGATTTCAGTCATATTTAAAAATGTTTATTATAAAGAGCAATCTGTAGTAATCTTCTGGTTGTCCAGGCATCTAAAAAAACACACACAATAAAAAAAATTTTTTTAAATAAATTTATATATACAATGAGCTTTCCATAGCACAAGAACAGTCTCACCATACGTGCAATTACCCTGAATTTATCTATATGCACTGGAAGAAAAAGAGAACATAAAATACCAATCCCCTTAGCTGATCCTCAGTTCTCCAGTCCACGTAACCCTCTTAGTGTATAAGCACTTCCTTCATTATGTACAATTCTATTAGTTTGTTTTGTTTTGTTTTGTTTACACACTATGACTCCTAAACGCAAACCAGCTACTTCACCTGAGACTTAAAGAAAAACAGCATCTGTTTCAAAGTTGGAGGAAAAACCTGGCCATGCTGGAATTTTGCTGTGCGGGTATACCTATATCCAATATGATGCCTCCCAAAAAAATTTTCGAAAGTAGCTCTGATTATACACTATTTTACTGGCTAGGCTGGCTTTGGAACATAAACCACACTAAATTACTCCCCCCACACCTCCAACTGCCACTAGCTTTTGTCTAACTCCTAAGACCAAATATAAGGGGAAAAAGGCTTTTCATTACAAAAGCCATACAAGGCCAACTAACTCATTCAATTGTATTGTTGAGGTCAATCTTGACAGGTGACCTATCACATACAAGAAGCACAGAGTGCGAGGTACTCAGCTGGTACTCTACTTTTTAGCAAATGAGGAACTTACATTCAGAAAAAGAGATAAGGTTGGCATGTAAGCAATTTGGGGAAAAGAATGAGGTTAAATGCTATAAGAGAATAGACAGAAGCTAAGCACTGAGGAGTTCACAGAAGGAAGACTAAAAAAAAGAACCAGGGAAGCTTAACGTTGACAGTAGCTCGGACACTGCATAGGGAACAGTGGTAAAAATTTTAGGTATACAGAGAAAAATGATCTTTAACTCAAGATTCCCTGAAATCACAAATTTCAGATTCCAAAAATCAAAATGAAATGGGGCTGGGGCATGTGGGCAGCTCAGTCAGTTAAGCGTGGGACTCCTGATTTAGACTCAGGTGGTGATCTCAGGGTTCTGGGATCTAGCCCTGCAGGCTCTGCACTGGGCCTGGGGCCTACTTAAGATTCTCTCTCTCTCTGGGGTGCCTGGGTGGCTCAGTGGGTTAAAGCCTCTGCCTTCGGCTCAGGTCATGATCTCAGGGTCCTGGGACTGAGCCCCACATTGGGCTCTTTGCTCAACATGGAGCCTGCTTCCCCCTCTCTCTCTGCCTGCCACTCTGCCTACTTGTGATCTCTCTTTCTGTCAAATAAACAAAAAATCTTAAAAAGGTGGGGGACTTTCATTTCCAGAAACAGCGGGCTAGGTAGTTGAGACCAATCCTCTACCTCTATGATAAAAGCAAAATCTGGAAGAAATTTTTAAATAATTCTTAAACACAGAGATTAACCAGATAGTAAAAAATATGGCCAAAACCCAAGAAAAGGTGATACCAGAAATTAAGCCCAATATTCAAACTGGTTTTCATACTAAGGATTTCTCTGACAATGACTTTGAAAACTGCTGTTTTGAGGCCCTTATGAAGCAACAGAAACAAAAGTCAAAGCCAGGAGTTCACAAAAGGTGCAGAGTCTGCACCCTTCTCCATCTTACCCAATACCCCAAAGAACTAAACCATAAAAGTAAAGGTGAAATGGGAAGAAAAAAAGCAGGAATAATGAGCAAAAGAAATAAACCCAAAGGGAATTCACACAGTGGAACTGGCACACATAGATTATAAAACAACGCTTACTGTGTTTAAAGAATAAAAACCAGGCCTCAAAATTAACAGCAGTGAAATAAGAAACTGTAAAATAGTGGCATGGCACATTTGAAAAAGGACCAAATAGAACCTCAGAAACCAAAAAACGCACTAACTGAATTTAAGATTTCAGTGTAATAACAGATTAGAAATAAACTGAGATTTAATGAAGAAGAAGTTATCCAGGATGTAAGTATGGAAAAATTAAAAGGGAGTAAGAAACACAGACATTAGGGGGGCCTCGGTGGCTCAGTGGGTTAAAGCCTCTGTCTTTGGCTCATGATCCCAGAGTCCTAGGATGGAGTCCCACATCTGGCTCTCTGCTCAGCAGGGAGCCAGCTTCACCCCCTTCCCTCTCTGCCTGCCTCTCTGCCTACTTGTGATCTCTTTTAGATAAATAAAATCTTAAAAAAAAAAAAAAAAGAAACACAGACATTAGAGTGAAAGGCTCTGTGTTAAATCAGCAAAGGCGATATATAATGAGGCATAAGCAATATATGAATATAAACTCGCCAAGAATTTTACAGGACTAATGAAAAGACACTAATTCGCTCATTCAAGGTCTGATAAACACCAAATCCAACAAAAACACATCCACAGTTGCATCATGAAAATGCAGAAAACCAAAAACCAAAAACACATTCTACAAATAACGAGTGAAACTGACCATATTTAAGAACTGAAGACAAAGCATTTTCAGAAAGTGATCAATAGTGAGCAGACTAAGTTTTTTAATTCCGCTGCCCCAGAGGCATAATTACAATATGGTGGAGCCTATGGCGGAACCACACACTACAGCTATGTGGTTTTCAATATCTGAGGCAACAGCTTAACTCTACCAAACATCAAGATTCTTAGAAGGAGAAAGGAAGACTGCTAGCCAGGTGAATGGTCTTGACACAGCCCCTCCTGGTTGTAAGGAATTAAGGCAACACCACTTCAGCTGAGAAAAATAATTGGCCGGCCTTTGCTTGCAGACCCCTAAAAACTGTCAACAGCTCCTCTTGTGCTCTATTTAAAAGACTGTAAAAGCTGTCTTTATTTCAGTTCAATTCCTTGTATCAAAAAGGAGTATAAACCCTGATTCGAGGATTTCAGAAGCAGTGCCCTCCAAATCATTTTATGGGGTTCCTGTCAGCACATCAACAAGCCAAAGAGCTGAAGAATAAACAAACCTTACCTCTCAGCTGGTACACAAGAGGTCATTGGGAATTCTGACCACCAGGCCCGCACTTGGCTTTCCCCCGCCCAACTCCAGACCTACTCAGTCAGACTGTCTGGGGGCAGGGTCGGAGAATCTGCATTTAAACGGGCCGCTGAAAATCTTGTTTTCTACTAGATTAAGAACCACTGCTCTGAACGAGTCGGTCTCCACATTTACACCTGTGTGCACAGACATTCACGTGGGCAAACAACTCTCAAACAAGATCCCTCAACCCTCGGTCTTAGTTTCCTAAGTTTTCTTTTGCAAAACGAGTATGCTGGCTTGTTATCTATTAGAAGAAAATGCACTGAGCACAGCAAATGGTACACCGTACATAGTAAGTGTGTTTCCCATCCTACACTTGAGTTCTGTGATTCAAAGATTTCCAGTCACTCCCACATCGCCTGAGTCGCCTGGAGCCCTCCCAAGACCCCTGCGAGAGAGCCCGCTCCTCCCTTGGAGCCTGGGTGTTCCCAGCTAGCAGAAACGGTGGAGGAGAGCCGACAAGAGGCCCGAAGTCCCCAGACCGCTAGAAAGGGTCGGGATGCTTCCCCACACGACTGGGGACGCCCTCCCGCGGGCTCCCTCGGCTCCACTTAGGCGGACCCCAGCAAGCCCCTGGCCCCGCTCCCTCGGCTCCACTTAGGCGGACCCCAGCAAGCCCCTGGCCCCAGTGACTCAGAGCACTTAGGCGAGTGCGCAGACTGAGAACCGGCTTCACCCTAAACCTCACATTAAACGTAGCCCCCCATCTCCTCAGCGAAGAAGCTGGAGCCCAGGTCTCTCTGCCAAGCTAGGTAGGGCCCAGGCCACACTCACCTACCAGCGTGCGGGAGGCGAGACCCCCTCACCTCGGCGACGCCCACCCCTAAGCCACTGCTAAGACCGCTCGCTCTTTAGGACAAAAAAAGAGAGAGAGAGAAAGAAAAGAAGAAAAGAAAGAAAATAGCCTTTGCTTTTGTATTCCTTTTGACCCTTCAGGGCTTCCTCTTCCTCACCGCCACAACAAAATTCCGCCCCGCTTCCGGCGGCGTAACCCAATCCGCATCCCTCTTCCTCCCCGGGAGACAGATGGAAATCCGGTGTCCCGAAAGCTAGCCCGAGAGACTTGATTGGGCCATTCGCACCTCAGCAAGGGGATTGGCCGGCTCACGCTTGAGGGGCGGGTCCCTGAAAGATGACTGGCTGTCAGCGAGAGGGCTTGCCACCGAGGAAGGGGCGTTTCCTAGGGGACTGAGGGAGGGCAGGGGCGGTGCGAAGCGGGGGTGGGCCCCAGCGCGTAATGGCAGCGCCGTGGCCTCGCGTCCATCTTTACCGCTCTCTCGGACCTGTCACAAAGGAGTCGCGCGCCGCGGCCGCCCCCTCCCTCGGGTGGGCCCTGGAGCTGGATAAGTCATTGCCGTAGCCCGGCCGCGCTGCTCTTGGGAAACCACTGAGGACACGGAACCGGGGGGAGTCGGAGACCTGGGAACGTCCGTGAGGGAGGGGAACAGACACCCTGGTCTGCGGCGGGGAGACCCGGCTGGTGCCGGAGGAGACTCCAGGAAGGGGCCCGGGAGGGAGCGGCGTTGGGCAGAGCCCAGGAAGCAGCCCGGAGGTTCTCTGCTGAGGCCCGTTGCTGAAGGCGCTTGAAGAGGTACCTGGAAGAGGGTGTTCCCCCCCTTTAGGGGGTGCGTGATCGGCGGAGGTTTTTGGGGGTCGCCCTTCCGAGGAGGCCGCGGCTAAAGGGGCCCAGGTGAGAGGCAGGTAGCTCTCGGGAGGTTCCTGATATTTAGGGGTTTTCCTCGGGAGTGTCCTGGACGGAAGGGGTAACTGGAGGAGGCGTTGGGAGGGTTTTCTTTTGTGGAGTTTAAGGTTTAGGTGGCTCGGGTTGGAGTCGGACCTTCCCCTGGGAGACAGAAATGCCTTGGGGTCGAGAGATCCCTTAGAGAAAAGGACTAGGAGTTGGGAGCCAGAGCTAGCGGATTCTTTTACTCCGGAGGCCCGATGTGAAAAATGGGTAAGGGCCCTAGGGAGAGGTTGCTGAGCGGTTCTGGAAAGCAGAGACCACCATCTGTAGGAAAGCCCGGGTGTGGAGTAGAGAGGGAAGCGGTAACGGCAAGGGTTTTCCTCTCTGGAGACCGACCTGTGTCTCAAACACAGGATTAAGCTGTTTCTGGGTGTAGTGCAGGTGGGTGGGTGGGGGAGTCTATCCCAGCATCAGTTCTTGCGTGACTCTAGAGGAGGCTTTTGTTCTACCTGGTGCCTCGGTTTCCCTGTCTCTGGGGAGGGAGAGGGGGGCAGAGATGGTACACTGAGACTGTCCAGTTCTATCCTATAGAGCTGTCTGAATGAAGCTGCTCCCTCTGGAGTGTTGTACTTTGAACTTTAAAAGGTTGGAAGTGTCTGTGACTGAATAGAGTCCCGCAGTTGTCCAGGCCCCTCACCTACCACGTATACGTTCATAGACGAGTATCTTAATCTCTTGGGTCTCTTCTGTAAAATAATAGCGCAGTGTGTGAAGATACTTTCCAAACTACAAGCTGTGCGAAAGTAAAGTACTGTGATTCTACCACCAGAAGGATTGAGGAATAAAAGTGAAAGCACTGTCTAAAGTGTAAAGCAGTATGTAGATGTAAGGGATTAGCATTAATACAATTGTTGATCACCTAGGGTGCTGGGAGCCATATTGTACTGAAAAACCTCAAGGTTCCAGGCTTTCTAGGTCATATTATGGTCTAAACCCCTGGTTTCAGCCCCTGCTTAGATGGGAGTGGAGGGATTTCCGGTTTTTACTTCCAGAGTTTTAATTTACTTTGAACTTCCGATGGTGCTGGCAAGAGGTAGCACTATAATATAATCTTTTCCTCCAGAAAGTTTTTCTCTGACGGCTGAAATTTGATCTCAATATTATAAACTACTTCCCCTTTTTCCGTGTATGTGTGTGTGTGTGTGTGTGTGTGTGTGTAGCCTTTGGGTGTCTACATGTAGTGAGTATTATGACCTTTGGCTGTTAAATGTAGTGAATATCATGCTTCCTCTCTCAGTTGTGATTTTGTAGATGAGACCTTTTTTGAATATTATGCCTTTCTGTGCTCTGTGCTGGCTTCAAAATATGGGTTATGAGCATGTTAGATAATTGCTTTTAAAACTCTCCTACATGGCGGTTCGCTATTTCTCACCATATATAGAATTTGCATTTCCTGGAATGACATCTTTCTTTGTAGCTCCCCCTATGAGGTTATAAGATAATTGTGGCCAAGTATGACATTTTCCTAATGTTTGGTTAGTGGCATTTGTTAGAGCTGGTTTTCCAAATGTTGGGTAATTGGTGATTTTTGAAGTTTGGTTTCTTTGCTTTTCTTTTTTTAACAAAAAGCTGGCTTGCATGTCCTGTTTTTCTAATTTTATATTCCATGGGTCTTTAAAAAAAAAAAAAAAGTGCACTCTGGTGATTTTATGAGCTTTCTGATTTCTCAGGATATATGCGTAATACCTGCGTCCTGCTTTTACTGTTTTTTAGAACCCTTCATTATTTCTGTACTCTATGATTATTTTTAAGTTATTGATTAGGAAGTGTTCCAGCATACTCTCTGTGGACTTTTTTCTGATTTGTCAACAAGATGACTTTTCCCTTAGTAAGTTGGCCAAAAATCAAGGAGAAATAAGAGCTTAGCATTGTGTGTAAAACTTTGTTATTCAGTAGTGAATTGGGAAAAACAACAGCTCTGAAGTATGTTTTGGCAAGAGAATAACAAATTGTTGTGTGTTCCTGAAGTGCATTTCCAATACTCTGTTTCTACTCATGAGCCTAAGTCAGCCTATCAAGAATTAGAAAAATAGAGGCGCCTGGGTGGCTCAGTGGGTCAGAGCCTCTGTCTTCAGCTTGGTTCATGATCTCAGGGTCCTCGGATGGAGCCACATCGGGCTCCCCACCCCCCCCCCCCCCCCCCCCCCCCCCCCCCCCCCCCCCCCCCCCCCCCCCCCCCCACCCCCCGCCTGTCTCTCTGCCTACTTGTGATCTCTCTGTCAAATAAATAAATAAAATCTTAAAAAAAAAAAAGAATTAGAAAAATAGGGGCGCCTGGGTGACTCAGTTGATAAGCATCTGCATTCAGCTCAGGTCATGATCCCTGGGTCCTGGGATGGAGACCCACATTGGGTTCCCTGCTCAGCGGGAAGCCTGCTTCTCCCTCTCCCACTCCCCTTCTTATATTTTTTTTTTTTTTTAAAGATTTTATTTATTTATTTGACAGAGAGAAATTACAAGTACACTGAGAGGCAGGCAGAGAGAGAGAGAAGGAAGCAGGCTCCCTGCTGAGCAGAGAGCCCGATGTGGGACTCGATCCCAGGACCCTGAGATCATGACCTGAGCCGAAGGCAGCGGCTTAACCCACTGAGCCACCCAGGCGCCCCTCCCCTTCTTATATTCATTCTTTCTCTCTTCTCTCTCTCTCTCTCTCTCTCTCTCTCTCTCTCGCTGTGTCTCTCTCTGCCAAATGCATAAATAAAATCTTTTTTAAAAAAAGAATTAGAAAAATAATGGGAAGTAATTTTTTTTAATTAAGTGAGAAGTCACTTTGCATCCTTTAAAATACAACTCACCTTGATACTCTATCTATACTTTGAGGAATTATTAGGAATTCTTATGGATGGTAATGACTATTGCTA
This sequence comes from Mustela nigripes, assembly GCF_022355385.1. NCBI lineage: Eukaryota > Metazoa > Chordata > Mammalia > Carnivora > Mustelidae > Mustela > Mustela nigripes. The sequence goes on from NC_081573.1 coordinate 33,196,949, forward strand.
CTTTAAATAGGAAGTTTTCTGCTTTGTTGTGGTCAGAGCCTTGTAAAGTAGATATGAGAGTCACAGGGCTGAAAATGTAAATGGCAAATCATTAGGCACCACAGATGGGAACCACAATGGAACCAGCAATCTATTTCAAAGAGTTACTTGAGGGTAGTAAACTATCAGTTGAGCTTCTCTTCAAATATTTGGCATTTTTGCATTTACCATTGAGTTTGGATAGCTTTTTCCTTGTGTACAATTTAGAAAACTGAAAAACAAGAGGAAGTCAGGAAGTAGTGCTAAAACTTGGGCCCCAATTATTAGAAGAAGACTTGTACAATTTTAGGAGTGCGGAAAGAATGAATATTTTCCCTTTGGTTTATCTATTCAATAAGTCATCTTTTCAAAAGCTTTTGAAGGGCGCCTGGGTGGCTCAGTGGGTTAAGCCTCTGCCTTTGGCTCAGGTTGTGATCTCAGGGTCCTGGGATCAAGCCCTGCATTGGGCTCTCTGCTCAGTAGGGAACCTTCTCCCCCACCCCCTGCCCCCCACCTGCCTCTCTGCCTCCTTGTGACTCACTCTCTATCAAGTAAATAGATAGAATCTTAAAAAAAAAAAAACTTTTGAAATAAGATTAGGAAAAAGGTTACATATTGTGAAATTTTTCTTTGTCCATTTTTTTTTGCTAGTTAAATATGTAAAAGCATATTTAACTGTAGATAACTGTATATAACTGTGTGATATATATAAGGCTAAAGGAAGCAATCATTTTATAAATGGTGGTTGGCTGTTAGAGAATATTCTCCTTTCTCCCTTACTGAGCTTTTGAAAATGGAGAATGCATTTGAAAAAGCAAAGAACAGATGCACTCCTTAAGTTTGTTAATGAATGAACGTTGCATGGAACTTTCTTGTTGCTTGAAATGATAGTTTCCAGGCATAATTTCATGTGTCTTACATCAAATAGAAGGTTTGAAACACCTTACTTGGCATGTTTAGTATTACCTCAGTTTAATGTTTCAATGTTAGTTTTTTCTTACCCCTTCCACCTCCTGAAGAGTTAAGTTTCCTCTCCTGGGCTCCTTCATGCAGTCACTCTCCAAGTATGGCTTCCACTCCACCCTTCTTTGTGAGAAGTACCGCTCCTTTCTTCAGTTCTTCTTGCTTCATAGTTATTCATACTTATGTATGCCTAAGGGCTACTTATTAATAACCTACCAAGTGAATTATTAAGAATTACTAAAACATGGTATTCATAAACTAAAACAAGTAGAACATTAGAGCTTACTGTTGTCTCCCAGAGTCTATCCCGGGAAACTTGACATCAGAGCAGAGCTGCTTACATGTCCCGTGCAGAATGGGGGTTCCTGCCATATTCAGGAAGGGTGCTTATTTGGGAATCATCCTCAGTATTGTCTCAAATGAATCTTGGTTTTCCACTGTGCTTCCTTCCCCCCCCACCCCCTTGAGAGTACTATGAGCTTCATTTTTATCAATTTACGGGCTTTTGGTTAACCTTTTACTGTGTGGTTGAGAATATTCACACCAACAATGTTTTGCCTTGTAATTTAATGTATACCTAAATGTGTAGCAACACAAGTATAAATCTTCCATTCCCCTTTTGCTAATGCTGGTATATACAGTCACCTAAAAACTTGCTTATGAGAGATACTTGAAAGTCACTAAGTTCCTTTTCCACAGGAAAAAATGGTGGAGGGAGAGGTCTCCACCTCACGGACCTGACTCTTTATCCATAGGCTTCCATGGCAGGTACTGTAGTATGGATCAGGCGCTCAGTGTTGCTGTGTTGCTGTCCTTCGTTCTTTTGCCAAGAGCATGAGGGACTTCCTTTCATCTTTGCGTGGTGCCTGCATATAAGTATTGGATTTATATTTATTGTATGACGTCTGAGTTTTTCAAAGTGATAACTCCTTTGGAAACCCTCGGTTTTTACAGATTTTAGAATAAATTCACTTAAAATACTTATTGACTACTGTTAGTTTCTACTAAATATCCAGTTGAGTGTGCGATTGAATGACTTCAGATACTGTTTTAAATAGATCTCTTTAAGGAAAGTGTTGCTATCCATGCTGTCATCACATTTTGTTTTAACAGCAAAGAGTTCTCTGTAATAGTAAAGTCCTCTGATTTGCGTATCATGAATGTGTTTGAATTAACAGATCTTTATGATTTCCTGTTATCTGGCCTCCTGTGGGGGGAGGAGGATGTCAAATAGTATGGAGTACTGCATTTGTTTTTCTCCTCTGTACTGATCACTGGGACTTACCTCATTTGTTCCATAATATTACCTTTCTGGGTTCAAGGCAAATTTTTTTCTTTTTTTTTAAGATTTTTACTTATTTATTTGATAGAGAGAGCTCACAAGTAGACAGAGAGGGAGGAAGAGAGAAAGGGGGAAAAGCAGGCTCCCCAATGAGCAGAGAGCCCGATGTGGGGCTCAATCCCAGGACCCTGGGATCATGACCTGAGCCTAAGGCAGAGGCTTAACCCACTGAGCCACCCAGGTGCCCCTCAAGGCAAATTTTTCAGTCTTTCAGATCAGGCAAGTATCATTTAGTTTTCCTTTTTTGCTTTTATTTGCTTCTGCGAATTCCTTACTTTATCCCAGCCCTAAATTTTATTTCTTGTTACATTTTTCAAATGCTAAAAGGATTTGTCTTTTCTCCTTTGTGCTGTTTCAGGTCAGGGCTGTATTCTATAATTTGTTCTGCGAAAAAATCTCACTTGACCACAGATACTAGTGCTACCAAGTTAAAAAGCTCTTAACATTTTAGGAGAAGCTTTTTCAAGATAATCCTTCTGTACCAGATCAGCCATAAAAGTTAACTACTTCCCCCCTTCAAAGATGTACTTTCTCTTCTTTTAAGATTTATTTATTTGAGAGAAAGAGCAAGAGGCAGCACAAGTTATGGAGGTAGACAGAGGGAGAAGCAGGCTTCCTGCTGGGCAGGGAGCCCGATCCCAGAACCCTGGGATCAGGACCTAAGCTGAAGGCAGATGTGTAACCAACCAATCGAGCTACCCAGGTGCCCCCAAAGACATACTTTTTCTTTTCTTTTTTTTTAAAGATTTTATTTACTTATTTGACAGAGATCACAAGTAGGCAGAGAGGCAGGCAGAGAGAGAGGGGGCAGGGAGCCTGATTCGGGTCTCGATCCCAGGACCCTGAGATCATGACCTGAGCTGAAAGCAGAGGCTTTAACCCACTGAGCCACCCAGGCGCCCCAAGACATACTTTCTTAAACTAACCTCTGTGTATAGCAGAAGGATCAGAATCACCCAGTCCTTGTGAAAGTTAGTTAAAATCCCAGGGATAACAGGACCCTGTCTGGCTTAAACCTCAAGTGGCAGTGCCACTGCAGACAGTTTTTGCACACCTAGGTGACATGTAAAAATATCTTATTATCAGAATTGCTTTTCTTTTTGGAGGAAAAGTGAAGTTACAACCAAATATTTCACAATCTTCCCCTCTCACCCCCCCCCCCCCCCCACCCAGCCAGAGCAGATCAGATGCCTTAGAGTCTAGAGACAAAAACACCCTTGTTAAAGTGTCTTCAGGTGGTTTCTGTTTCAACTTGCAAGTATACTCTTGACATATAAGACACTTTTCTTATCCACTTATTGTACCACCAAATAATCTTGATCTCCTAGGTTTTCCCCATTTATTTTTATTTTTATTTTTTAAATATTTTATTTACTTATTTGACAGAGAGAGAACGATCACAAGTAGGCAGAGAGGCAGGCAAAGAGAGAGGGGGAAGCAGGCTCCTGCTGAGCAGAGAGCCCGATGCAGGGCTTGATCCCAGGCCCTGAGATCATGACCTGAGTCAAAGGCAGAGGCTTAACCCACTGAGCCACCCAAGTGCCCCTGTTTTTATTTTTTTAAGATTTTATTTATTTATTTGACAGACAGAGAGTGCACAAGCAGGAGAAGCAAGATCCCCGAAGACCAGGAGGAGCCTGATGTGGGACTCAATCCCAGGACCTTGGGATTATGACCTGAACTGAAGGCAGTCACTTAACCAACTAAGCCACCCAGGCGCCCAGTTTTCCCCCCATTTAAACACAATCTTCAGTAAAAAAAAAAAATTATGGTGCTTGGGATGTCCTGTAGAATATTTTAAAAGCAAATATATTTATGGGTATATTTACCTTGATAGGGTTTGAATTACATAGGTGTATGCTTTGGACAAAATTTGGCACATATGGGGCGCCTGGGTGGCTCAGTGGGTTAAAGCCTCTGCCTTCTGCTCAGGTCATGGTCTCAGGGTCCTGGGATCGAGTCCCGCATCGGGCTCTCTGCTCAGCAGGGGGCCTGCTTCCTCCTCTCTCTCTGCCTGCCTCTCTGCCTACTTGTGATCTCTCTCTCTGTCAAATAAATAAATAAAATCTTAAAAAAAAGAAATTGGCACATATATGCTTAAGACTTGTATATTTCATTATGTGTACATTTTAACTTCTAAAAACATATTGAAGTCCAGTTGGTGATATGCATGCTGAATGATTTAGGGGGTAGTATACTGATGCCTATAATTTGTTTCAAAATGCATCAAAACCAATTAGCTGGACTGATGACAGATAGAGATGGGTAGGTATGTAATAAAGCAACTGTAATAAAATATTGTTAGAATGTAGATGGTGGGTATATAGATGTTCACTGTGAAATCCAGCTTTCTCTATATTGGAAATTGTTCATAATAAAATGTTGAGGGGGCACTAAATATGACACTGGAAGCTATCACTTGTAATACATTCACTGCCTTAGGATAAAATCCAAAACATTTTCTAAGGAAAGAAAACCATTAAAATTTCCAGTATATTACATGTTGTTACTGTTCATCCTGAAGGATTTCGTCTTTGGGAATTGGGGAGTGGACTGGAAAAAATTATGGCATCCTGTAACACTGTTTTGGAATGATGAGGCAAAGATGACAGCAGTAGTAATTTCATGCCCAAAGTTTGGTTTTTCTTCTTATGGCCGTTCATTTAACCAGCTTCTCCTTTCTTGGCAGCATAATCCTGAAGTCTTATTTTCAGAGAAAAGAAAGTTTTCTTAATGCCACTGAGCTGTATTATGATTGAATGCAAGCAAATATTTGAAGAGGTGAATCACTGGTTCCTGGACCATTGTGAGACAGGGTTAGACCAGTTGGCCAGATGTCTCTGTGGTGAGCTGTTTACGATGGTAGAGGTCTATGTGTTGACTACCAGACCTCACCACTTCAACACTAAACTTACTGAGCAGCTCACTTTGATTTTTTTTCCTTTCAAAGCAGCTTTAAAGTAGATAAAATGTAAAAACTGAACAAATCATAAGTGATATAGAAGTGGAAAAAATAGCCTTCGCTTTCTTTTGTAAAAGGAAATGCTTGATTATAATTACGCTCTTGCAGCAAAATGGCTATGAACAGTATAATGATTTACAAAGCATTATCATTTAGATGGGAAAAAGTGTCTAAGCTGTGGCTTCCAGCAGTATCATTATAATCAGTTGATGATTGCTACAGCCACAGATCTAATCGTCATGTCTATTTAAATTATGTGACTAGCTTTTTTTCCCCCCCTCAAAATTGAGACTCGACCAGTCTAATGCTAAGTAGTCTTAAAGTTATGGGGAAGTATACAGGTATTTGAGATGTTTTGCCTTTACATAAGCTCTGTTCTTACTCATTTTCCATTCTGCCTGTCAGCAGTTGAATGACATTACCCATAAGCAGAATACCCATAAGCAAGTTATGATACTTCATAGGGTGGATCTGGTGGGAAACATAGGGAGCTGTCTTACTCACCATGTTGATACATACTGTATATAATCTTTAATGGATGTAACTGTATTCTGATGGTTTCTTTGGCTGCCCTCTCCAAAAGGCTATGTGCGAAGATAGGCTTAGTCCATTTTTCTGGAAAGGGAGATTAACTTCTTTGACCCCAGATGAATCACTCTGTAGTGTTTCAGTTTGTCCCTTCATTCCATCCGTATGTCCTGCCTGTTGTGACAGGTTCTGTGTTAGATACTGTAACACAATGATTTCCAGACCTGGCCACCGTCAGAATCAATTGGAGAATTTTAAGAGAACACGTTTGGCCACATCCTAGAAATTTTGATTCTGGTGATTTGGAGTGGACCCAGGAATTTGCATTTTAAGAAGTACCTTAGCGGGCTCCTGGGTGGCTCAGTGGGTTAAGCCGCTGCCTTCGGCTCAGGTCATGATCTCGGGGTCCTGGGATCGAGTCCCGCATCGGGCTCTCTGCTCGGCAGGGAGCCTGCTTCCCTCTCTCTCTCTCTCTCTGCCTGTCTCTCCATCTACTTGTGATTTCTCTCTGTCAAATAAATAAATAAAAATAAAATCTTTAAAAAAAAAAAAAAAAAAAAAAAAGAAGTACCTTAGCAATTCTAATGCCCACCGCCTTTGGGATGATTAAGTTACAATGCCTCCCAAGTTTCTTTGTCTACAAGTATAGATACGTAAAAATTATTTTAGTATAGAGTAGATGAGAACTATAAAAGATAATTTCTTTAATTATCTTAGTGTTCTTAAATCAGGTCTTATTTTGGAGTCCCCACATCCCAGATTATTTAGTTACTCATTTTATAATGACATCTTGCATTTTTGGATCCACTGCATTAGGCTCTGTGCCACATGTATGACATGCTCTATTACATTTAATCCTCACTATAGTACTATGTAAGAACTATTATTATCTCCGTGTTTTAAAGTATGTCAATAGCCAGGGTAATTAGACTACATAGCTGTATTACAGGGCTGGGACCTGAGCCCAGTCTGTCTGACTGCAAAGACCATGCCCTGTGCTGGAGCTGGCCTCTGGCGTCCTATAGAAGATCTGTAGGCTCATACTGTCTTCAAACAATGGCCCTTGGGAAGAGGACCACATAATGCTTTTTGGAATGAGATAAAACAAAGCTGTGTGAAGTATAATTGTTTAGTTTCATTACCCAGTCTTTTGCCTAAAGTATTCACAGTTTGTTCCCTGAGAAAAATACCACAAGTGACAAAGATTTCCAGATGAAAAGCTATACATTCTTTAACGCTGAATAAATCTAAAGGATCATATGCTTTGTTCACTAATGTCCCTAGCCTTTAGCTGTAATCCTTAAAATTCTCTGTATGTGGGGCGCCTGGGTGGCTCAGTCAATTAAATGTCTACCTTTGGCTTAGGTCATGATCCCAGGGTACTGGGATGGAGCCCCACATGGGGCTCTCTGCTCAAATGGGGAGCCTGCTTCTCCCTCTGCCTTTGCCTGCTTCTCTGTCTGCTTGTGCTCTCTATTTCTCTCTCTCTCTGTTAAAAAATAAATAAATAAATAAAATCTAAAAACAAAAAAACTAAGAATTCAATGGTAAAGAATCCTGATTTATATATAAATTATCAGAATAATAAAAAAGTGTTTTAATATTTTCTGTATGTTCATTTCAGGAGATTTTTTAAAGATGCCAGCTCTCATTTTTTTCTTGCATGTTTCATAGACTTTCCTTTGAAGTGCCTCACAGCTCCTCCCACCTAATTAACCTCTTCCTTACACCTGGTCTTTACAGTTAGTCCTTAAAAGAGAAAGTCTTTGGTTTTAAAATATTTGAAAACTTAATTTTTTTTTTTTACTTCATTTCCTCTAATGGCAAATTTTGTAATTGGCATCATCTTCTGGTTCATTTAGGGAAAATGACTCTTGGAAGAAACTGACCTGAACTACACTTGAATTCAATATGAAAATAGAAAAAAAAAAACCTGAATTCTTGTCATCTTCCTCCAAATTTAGTCAGATTTTTATTTTTTATTTATTTATTTATTTATTTTTTAAAGATTTTATTTTATTAATTTGACAGAGAGAAATCTCAAGTAGATGGAGAGGCAGCCAGAGAGAGAGAGAGGGAAGCAGGCTCTCTGCTGAGCAGAGAGCCCGATGCGGGACTCGATCCCAGGACTCCGAGATCATGACCTGAGCCGAAGGCAGCAGCTTAACCCACTGAGCCACCCAGGTGCCCCAGTCAGATTTTTAAAAATAGCTGTAGGTATTGATATTTTCCATGTACTTTGGAACTGTATTAAAAGGAAATCTGCATAGATTATTCTTTATCCAGTTAGCAAAAAAATTTTGGATGAAATGATGTTTAAGACTGAGATTCAACAAACTTTTTAACCCATTGCTTTTCTCACAGGCATTCCCCAGATTTCTTGTTAATCTAAATAGCTTCACAAGCATTGGTATTAAGCTGTAAGGATCCTCTGTTTTCTTTGCTCTAACACTTTGTTTTCTGGGACTTAATCTCACCTTGACATTCTCAAATCATTATCAATTTTTTCTAATACCTGATTGGTCTCCCTTCCTTAGTGTGTCCCCATTTAATGTGTCTGGCTGGACTGACACTGCTATTTGCTTGTCATGCCTGTCCCAGCTTCCATACTGAGCATGTGGAAAGGCTCAGAAGCTTTAGAGAAGCCAGTGAAATTTCCTCTGCTCTAGTAACCTTGACACCATGGAGCAGTTTAGGGTTAGAAAGCACTTGGCCAGGAGACGAAGCATCCCCAGAGTTCCTTTGTATTGAATCCTGGACCACTCCCAAAGTACTAGTTGGTTTAGACACAGATTTTTATGGCATAGTAAGAAACTATGACAATCCAGCATGGATTTTGATACAGTCTTAATTGGAATGAGGAGTAGTTTTAAAAATTCTCGTGTAGAAAGAGGTGTTGGTAAGGAGAAAAAAGCAAACCACAGAACAATGGTCATGGCATTGTCCTAGTTAAGTTTTAAAAAAAGTTTTGTGAGTATATAATAATAGGTATGAAAACAGACACATGAAGCTTTTAGCAGGGGTTACCTCTGGGAAAGAGAATGGCCTATGAAGAAAGCCTTTCTTCTCAGCAGCTTTCACTTTTCTATAGACTGTATGCAGCATTTGGGTCTTAAAAATAAGCGTGCATCCATTTTTTGTTTTAAAAAGTTAACAGATAAAGTTTTAGTAAATACTTGGGCATTTCAAGGAAGTGCACTAGGGGCATATCAGCTGGGCAGACCTGCGAGAAAACCTTGGATTCTTTACCCCCTGTCCTCTGAATTGTTTGAACAGTATCCTCTGAAAATTGTGTGAGAAGGACGTTAGGTTTTGGTCTTTTTCAGAAAGAAGCATAATGTATAAGATCAACTGAAATTTATACCAGGGACCCTGTCCTTTAAGCACTGAAATCTCTTGGTTATCTGCCATCTGGGGGAATTGTCTCCCATGGTCCCTGCAGTAATGGGACTGCTTTCCGGTTTAGAATGTGGACACATACTCCAGTAAACATACTCCAGTTACATCCTCTTAAGTATAATCTCCAAATTTTAAAGACAGCCTGACTGTTTGGGGGGAAAAGAACACCAATGGTATTATATGGTTAGGCCGTTGCTGTCTTGGTAATCTGGAGGGAGATAATGTCTGTTGCCTCTCTTCTCACTTCCCATCCCCCTCGCGCCCTTCCTTTTCTTGTCCCTCCCCTCTCTATACAAATTAGATTATTATATGTATGTGTAAAGACGTTCTATCACCATCTGTCTCCTTTGCTTCGGTTTTCCTCCATGAGCAGTAATTAAACTGCACAGATATTTAGAAGAATTTGCTACAAATCTGTCCCCATAATGGAAGTAACTTCTCTGGCCTCCAATTCCATTGAATTACACATTTTACTTATATCTGCCCCTGAGTGGGTACTCAATATATGCAATTTTAATTATAAATAACCAAATGTAGAGAGTCTGGTCTCCAATAATCTAGTCTCTATTCCTCATGTGTCCATTTGTGCCCTTATGGGCCCTGTCTCCAGGTCTTGGTGTGATTACTTTCTGTTACCAAGCCCACCCTGTCCATTTTCTTCTTCCAGATTCTCCTTTCTAAACCTAACCAGATTTTCTCAGTTTAATGAAGAGCAGCTTCTATCATTAGGTTTTCTGTTGATGAACATACTGTATGGGATGAGACTGGCCATCCATTAATTCCTGGAAGACAGGGGCTGTGCCTTGTCCTTTGTTCTCCCAGTGCCTCCATGGTGGGGGCACAAGGTGCTTAGTCAGTATTTTTAAACAAAGAGAACTGGTGCATCCTTCTTTGTAACTTTGTATCAGACATGTCCTACAACAGACTGATCATTGTGAAAATGTAACCTCTCCCCAGTCTTGCTAATATAACAGAAAAACTTTGTAACTGCTTGTGTAAATTCTGTAAATTCTCAAGAGTCCCTCCAAATGGGAAATCTGTGCAGTTTGGTGACTGCATTCAAGAGAAACACTCTGCCTTTTATTCTTCTGGATATTGAGAGGGTGCTATATCATTTGTATCATAAGTTTGTAAGCAACAAACATCTGTAATTTGATAGTCTGCTTGAAACATCTAACTTTTCTCCTACATTTAAATTTAAAAAGTTCATTTTTCAGAATCCACAGAAGGAGCCCTTGAAACTCATTCTTCTAATGTATTTCTGTATGGGTAGAACCAAACACACGGTTTTTTTGTTTTGTTTTGTTTTTAAGATTTTATTTATTCGTTTGAGATCACAAGTAGGCATGCAGAGAGAGGGGAAGTAGCAGGCTCCCTGCTGAGCAGAGAGCCCTCTTCGGGGGCTCGATCGAGATCATGATCATGATCTAAGCTGAAGACAGAGGCTTAACACACTGAGCCACCCAGGTGCTCCTCACACATACGGGTTTTTTAAAAAAAATGGTAACTCCTGTTTACATGGGAATGGTTTAGCAATCAACTTTATAATGATAAAAAGGAATTTTTAATTGTTGATTTTCTTATGCAAAGGTACCTCTTTGTGTTGGAAACCTATAATAACCAAAGATGGTTTGTCATTGTAATCCTAATGCCTACAAAATCAAACTAAGAAAGTTTTGAGTAATCAAATGAACTTGGATTCATTTTTCCTTCCCTTTCTTTTAGAACTGCCACTGGATGACCCAGATTCCCTGTAACTGATAATGCTGAAGATCAGTTCTGCAACTTTCTTCCACATTGAGTTGTTAAAAACAAATAGAATGCAAGTTCCTCGACTCCAGATTATGAAAACAGTACTTGGAAAACTGAAAACTATCTAAATGATTGTCTTTGGTTGGGCCGTGTTCTTAGTGAGCAGAAGCCTTGGCCAGGGTCTGCTGTTGACTCTTGAGGAGCACATAGCCCACTTCCTGGGGACTAGAGGTGCCACTGCTACCATGGGTAATTCCTGTATCTGCCGAGATGACAGCGGAGCAGAAGACAGTGTAGACACCCAGCAGCAGCAGGCCGAGAACAGTGCAGTACCCACTGCTGACACGAGGAGCCAACCCCGGGATCCTGTTCGGCCACCAAGGAGGGGCCGAGGACCCCATGAGCCAAGGAGAAAGAAACAAAATGTAGATGGGCTAGTGCTGGACACACTAGCAGTCATACGGACTCTTGTAGATAAGTAAGTATCTGACTCCCTAGTCACCCCTCTGCAATGAAAAATGTTCTACAGGAACCATAACTTTGGGGTTCTTCCTTTCATTAGAATATATTCACCAAGCCATGAGCTTACAAGGCAAGGGAGAATATTTTATTTCTCCTCCAGTGGCAGAGTAAATTATAAGGCTTGATGTTTTTACTTGCTACATCTACTACTATCTGGAAATGTCTAAACATTTCAATAGCAGAGAACACTAATTAAAGCTACGATCTTCATTAGGGCATGTAGTAAACACGGAGTGAGTTTGTGTTGCAAGCTGCAGTAGGAACTCGTTTCACGGAGACCAACTCTTACCTTGCTTGCCTGTCTACACCACTGACCACAGAGTCAAGATGAGTTATTTTTCCAAGAGCATAGCTGCATGCACTTTCTGTTGGCAATGTAAGGACGGGGTCAAGGAGAGTATCCTCCTCCCTTTTTGTATCCCTCATTTGGCCATCTTAGATCCATTTGGGAGGCTTGTAAATTGAAACTGCAGGGCGCACCTGTACCTTTTTTATTTCTCCCCTGCTTTGTCTAACTCTACTTGTGAAATCCCAGATTGAATAACAGTGAAATGGGAGAACATGGTTCAAGTTGAAAAAATATTTTGACTTAACCATAGTTCAGTAGTTAGGAGCAAAAGTTTTAGAACCACAATGGACCAAGTTTCAGGTTTTGGCTGAGCTCTTGAACTAGCTACATGACACTGGGAGAGTTACTTCTCTAAGCCTCAGATTCCTCATCTATAAGACATAAGAAAATCTTTCTTACAGAGATTATCACGAGATAATATATATAAAGAATCTAGCGTGGTGCCTTGTACATTCTAGTTGCTTAATAGATGATCATTTGTGGGTTTTCTTTTCTTTTCTTTTTAAATTTTTTTCCTTTTTTTAAAGATTTTATTCATTTATTTGACAGACAGAAATCACAAGTAGGCAGAGAGAGAGGAGGAAGCAGGCTCCCCACTGAGCAGAGAGCCCGATGCGGGGCTTGATCCCAGAACCCTGGGATCATGACCTGAGCCGAAGGCAGAGGCTTTAACCCACTGAGCCACCCAGGCGCCCCAATGTGGGTTTTCCTTTTAAGTTAGATGTGGGTTCTTTTTGCTTTAGCCTCTCTTAATTTAACTATCTAACTATTTGATCATCACATTTATCAAAATCCAGTTTTAATTCCTCAAAATTAGAGCATTAAGCAAGGTATACCTGTGCATATTTTTCTGAGGTGCTTTTTTTCCCTCATAGAAATAAATTTGTTTTGCGTATTTTTCTATCTGCTGTAGAACATGCTAGGGAAAGGTGGCTCTTACAAATATTCTCCATAACCAGTTCAGAAAGGCCTCCCTAAGTTTATTAAACCAGCCTTTGCAGTACTTCTGGTATCCCAACTAATTTAATGTTCATATTTTTGTAGAAAATATTTATTGAATATAAATCTATGCCATTTTTCACCCCTCAACCCCAGGCAAGGGGCTAGAAGCTGTTATTTAAAGTTTCTTCATGGTGACATTTAAAACATACCATAAAATTATAATGAGAAGTTGCCCTTCCCGAATAAGGAAGTAAACCATGAGCAGTGTTCTTTAAGCTCATTAAAAAAACAGGTACAGAATACTTTGCCATATTTTTTAAAAGAGTGATTAAGAGTGTGTGGGAGCAAGGTAGGAGCTCTGTCTCCAAGATCTTAGAAAATATTATAGATTATAAGTGGAACTTGTTGATGAAGTACATGAAGTGAGCAGTATACATAATTTGAGGAATAGGGTCACTTTTCTCTTAAACCTGCATGTACCGAATTATCACTATGACTCTTCTGAGAATGGACAAATAGGGCAGATGAGCAGCAAGTGTGACGGGACCTGTTAGAGACTCTAATGGCAAAACAGGCTTCAGACAGTTACAAACCTAGTCACCGTAGCTTCCTTTTGAGAAGCTACTGAAGGAGACGAATTTCATAACCTATAAAGTTGATAAGGCTGTTAAAGCTAACCGTGAACGATAGGATAGATGGACTTAGTACAAGTTTACATAAAACGATGTATGTAGATGTCGCAGTTAGAGAGCGATGGGCCTTCATCATTCTCCTCTTTCTGCTTGTTACTTAGGAAGGGGTGACGTTGCTCCGAGAGGAGAGCAGTTTCTAAAGCTGTAATGAGACAGTTGCTGTAGGAAACACACTTTAAATACATTCATTTTAAAATCATTTTGAAGTTCTATTATTTGCACTTTTTTGGTAGAGACTTCATATTGAGGTCATATGACCTCAGATTGTCATATGGTTTGGAACTATACAGAGTCCTGATGGAATTTTTTTCTCAGTGTGTGTGTGTGTGTGTGTGTGCACATGTGTGTGCACGCGCGCGTGCTGCCTCCCTCTCCGTCACACTGTCTTTCTGCCTATCTTCTCTTCCCATCACTTTCATTGTCATCCCCATCCACCTTCAGGCTATGACTGAACCTAAAATTGGTGGTTCCGAGTTCCCACGTCACTGTGAGAAGCCCACGCCTTCCTTGGGCTGCATGGCTTTCTTTGCCTTATCTGTCACTGGAGACTCGGGGCTTGTTATCAGTTGTAGCTCATATGATCATTCATAACTTATGCAACTTTGTTCACTGAGTGGGGAACCCTGTCCAAGCTTCACAGGTGGGGTTTTGGTCCCCATTGCCTACCATGCAGGCTTGTGGCTCCTGGTCACCTCTGTCTAGTTTCAAGACAGTGAGCCACAGTGTCCTACGACTTTAGCTCCGCCCTCCCACCAGGAATTTCTGCTCCAGTTCTGTTCCAAGAAGAACTTTATCTTTTTTTTTTTTAATGTAAGGTTGTGGGTGTCCTTTAAGTGCATCTGTGTAGAATTGAGGTCCTTATAGTCTTTATTGGTCACTGACTCTGTCATAATTTTATTATTTTTTCCTTTTCCCCTAACCCTATTGTCTCCTTTGCCCCCCACTATCCAAATATCAGTGGGAAACCATTCTCGTGAATTTAAGGTATGTTCTTCCAATTTGCCTGCCATATATTTATGTCTGTACAGGAAGTTTATATTAGTGTCTTGTGTGTGATTTTAAAAACTTACCTAAGTGAGGTACCTGAGTGGCTCAGTTGGTTTAGTGTCTGCCTTTGGCTCAGGTCATGATCCCAGGGTCCTGGGATAGAGCCCCGCACGATCCCTGCTCAGCGGAGAGCCTGCTTCTCCCTCTCCCTCTGCCACTCCCCCTGCTTGTGCTCTCTCTCTCTCTCTTTCTGTGTCAAATAAATATGTTAAAGAACAACAACAAAAAAAAAAGCCCATAAGTGATACAGTTGTATAAATCTTGTTTTTAACTTCTCTTAACATTATGTTTGAGACCTGTGTTACTGTGTGTAAAGCTACAGCTGCTTCTGACTCCTGCAGAGTATTCCTTTGTATGCTTGAAAGTACTATTTTGTTATCCTGTAATCTGGTGATGGTCACTTTGACTAATTACAAATTTTTGTTCCTACAAATGTGGCACTGCTGCAAATAACCTCATATGCATCTATAACCTGTGTAAGAGTTTGTCTAGTATTGTTGGGTACATTTAATTTCATTATTGCCAGATTGCTCTCCAGAAATACTTGTAAGCAGTCAGTTATACCATTTAAGACAAATCTTTTAAATGCGAATTTTCCCTTAGTTATGGAAAGGTACAGGATATGTCAAATAAGCAGTACCTAATGAATACCTGAAATGAACTTAATAATTCCCATATCACAAGATTTTTCTGAGGATTAAATGATTGAAGACAATAGTTTTTGCAGTTTTCTTCGTAGTAAAACAGAGAGCCACGGTATGTAAGTAAATGTGAATGTATTCCCTGAGTAATTAGATTTACCATTATTTGATGGAAAGTATTTTGTTCATTATTGAAGCTCCCCTAATGCACCTCCTTAAGATTCCTGGGATCACAGATTGAAACCCCACTGAATTAAGGTATATAATGCCATTTTAGAGCAATGTCTAGAATTTTTTTTAAAGACTTAATTACGGGAAACCTGGGTGGCTCAGTCAGTTAAGCACATCTGCCTTCAGCTCAGGTCATGATCCCAGGGTCCTGGGATCAAGTCCTGCATCTGGCTCCTTGCTCAGCCAGGAGCCTGCTTCTTCCTCTGCATGCATTTCCCCCTGCTTGTGCACTTTGCACATGCACCCTATCTCTTTTTTAAATCTTTTTTTAAAAAAATAAGGAATTTTTTACTTGAGAGAGAGAGCATGGGACAAGCCTGAGCGGGGCAAGGTACAGAGGAGAGGGAGAAGCAGACTCCCTGCTCAACCAAGAGCCCCAGCGTGGGGCTGGATCCCAGGACCATGAGATCATGAACTGAGCCGAAGGCAGATGCTTAACCAACTAAGCCACCCAGGTGCCTCCAGTGTCTAGAATATTAAATAGCTCCTTGCTTAAGTTTGGTTTCTTTTTCTTCTAACACCCATTTTATGAAGTTCAAACAAATAGTGATATTTCCCAGAAGAACACTTAAACATGAAGATGTTTATGTAGGTCCTTGCTTCCATAAATCCTCTGTTGAGATTATAATCTCCCTTCCTGGTGTTTTTTTGAGGTAAGTTGGAGGGAGATGATGTTGACCTCATTGGCACTGAGCCTCTAAAGGAAAGCTGAAAGCAAGTATCTGGCCTCCAGTTTTAGTCCTGTGCTTTTACTTCAGGCCAGTGGTGGTCCTTTCCTAAGCCCTCCCACTCATTTGAATTGTGGGCCATCACAGAGGGTCGTTAGAAATGAGCTCATGTTATGCGTGTTGTATAAAGAGTGGAGCTGAAGCAGTTTCTTCTGTCCCTCCCCATATGCATTTCTTCTTTCTCTCTCCACTCCCACACTTTCAGTTGGAATTTTTATTTGGAATTGTTATTTCTTAGTTCTTCACTTTTGATATCTTGACTATTTGTTTTTCAGTGATCAGGAACCTCCCTATTCAATGATCACATTGCACGAAATGGCAGAAACAGGTATTCTTTTCTTAAAGTTTTCTTAAAATACTTTCTAATGAGTTAATGACTATGAAAAAATGTGGCCACTTTTTTTTTTTTTTTTTTAAATAAGACTCCCAAAGTACTTAACACACATGATCATGAAAAAAAGCCATTAGTGTATGGAAATTTTCCTGTACAGGGGTAATAATTAATAGCCACTGTATACTGCATCCTGAATATATAACTATACTTCTCAGTATTGGTTTTATTTCACCAAAATTATTAAAAGAAAAATTTGGGGGGATCTGATAGATCTTTGACCATAGCCCTTCCAGAATGGGGAGAACATTTTTTGTCCCTCAATTTCCTAAGTGTCATCTGAAATTAGAGCCAACTGCTTCGGATACTTAATCTCCTCAGTAAATGCCTATGTTATAAATAAGGTGCTGAAACTATTTTAGTTATAATTTGAGAACCCAGGACCATACCTTTAGTTTTGTCCAAACGAAGATTCCTCCAAATCACCAGGCTCCTATAAGTTAAGAATCTATGACTCTACCATGATGACTACAATTAATGACGATGTCCATGCCAGTGTTAGCTGCTTAAAAGCCAGAATTGTTTCTGTTTTGTTGTGAAGTCACTTTGTGTTATAAGTTCTGTATTTTCACGTTTTTAAAATAGTCGCTCCATTCATAGAATCTTCTTGATTTGCTCTTAGATGAAGGATGGTTGGATGTTGTCCAGTCTTTAATCAGAGTTATTCCATTGGAAGATCCACTGGGACCAGCTGTTATAACATTGTTACTAGATGAATGTCCATTGCCCACTAAAGTGAGTCAATACTTGGCTTTTGTGAAACTGTCACCTATGCTTAAACACAGGATGAACATCCACAAAGACTTTTGACATAATGTGTTTCCTCTTTATACATTTGGGGTCTATTTCATTCAGTATCAACTTTATTATGTAAACTTGCCTTTTATTACTAATGAAGTGCTACATCCTCTTTCTGTCAATAATTTACTATAAAGCTTTAGTTTAAAATATTAAAAATGAAAGCATTTATATCTGAAATGGCAATCTGTATTTGAAATTAAAAGAACGTTCATAAAAGAGAACGTTGCTGAGCTGATTATTTTCTTACCCCCTGCTAAACAGTTTTCTCATTACAAAAGGTTTTCTTTAATGTTTCCTATTAAGAGAAAAAAAACTGTTACACTGAAAGTACTTGTGAGTCTTAAACATATTAAAGACTGGCATAACCTTGATTTTCCCTTATATAGAACAAAAGTATCAAACTTTCATTATCTTAGTCCATATGTTCTATGGACTACGTTTTTTCAAATTTTGGATGCTGGTATCTTTCATTTGTTTAAGCCTCAGACATTTAGGCACAACATGGAAAACATTACAGACAGAAGAGAAAAGCCTTTGGCCTAGTCCCTAAGCTTATAATGGGTTTCTTTTATAATTTGCATCAAAAACTCTGGTGAGATTTGCTCTTGCTTGATTTAAAAAAAAAAAAAAAATTGTACGTCACTTTTTACTTCAACATTACTAAGGCCCAGTTGTTATCAGTCATTTTGGCATTTGGGTGAATTTAGTCTGTTTAATGATTCAAGAGTATATAATGTATTTTTGATACAACTGGTACATTTTGAATGAAGGGAAATCTTAACAATTCATGTAAGAAAACTTCCAGGTTGATCAAATAACATTTCCCATCAATAATGACATCATTGGGTGGATTATATCATTTCTTTATGTTCCTTCTGAGTTAATTCAATAGCTGGCAAGGTAGCTTTCATCTCAAATTATTCCCTTGGGGGAAAAAAGCCTAAGTAATCTATTTATGACATCCACTTGTACATTTTTGTTTTTAGGATGCACTCCAGAAATTGACTGAAATTCTCAATTTAAATGGAGAAGTAGCTTGCCAGGACTCGGGTCATCCTGCCAAACACAGGAACACTTCTGCAGTCCTAGGCTGCTTGGCTGAGAAACTAGCAGGTAACTCTGGGAACCTCTACCAGGAAAGATCTTCACTTGTTTGACATAAAGGAGAAGACTGCACTGCAGGTGTTTAAGCAAACCTGTTGTACCAGAAAGGAAGGTCTTTGTCCCAACCACCACCACCAAAAAATACATAAGTAAATAAAAATTTAGGGACAGAACTTACTGGGAAAAAATTACTCAAAGGCCAAAGAGATGAGTGCAATATAATTTAGCTTTGAGGATTTTCAGAGGGACACTTAAAAGAACAAGTTTTATTTATGTGCTTTAAAATTAGGAATAAAAGGCTAAATTCAGTAAAATAAAGATTATGTAGTTATATATTTATGCATATAATAGATAAGATACATGTATTTACTTTATAAAGTTCAGCCAGATAGTGGAGACATACTAAGTTGGGGAAGAGGAATAAGAACATTAAATTGGAGCAGTTCCTGAGAAGAGAAGCAGATACTTAACTTGCTTATGGACGTGACCCACTTTAGGCAAGTTAATATCCAAATACAGGTGAATACCTCAGCTAGTTCATCACGTATCGTGAAAGAAACAACGGATTCAGGGTGTTTGGGTGGCTCAGTTGTTAAGTGTCTGCGTTCAATTCAGGTCATGATCCCAGGGTCCTGGGATCAAGCCCCACATCAGGCTCCCTGCTCAATGGGAAACCTGCTTCTCCCTCTCCCACTCACCCTCCTTGTGTCCCCTCTCTCACTGTCTCTCTCTGTCAAATAAATAAGTAAAATCTTTAAAAGAAAAAAAAAAAAAGGAAAGAAAGAAACAACGAATTCAAAATCAGGACATCTGGATGCTGGCTCTGGTTCTTCCACATGTACCCCAAGTGCACTGGAATGAGTCACTTCACCGTGGGTTCAGTTGCTTAGCTGTGAAATGGGAACACTGCTATTCCCTGCCTCAGAGCAGGAGGCTTAAATAAGACCATGTGCATGACAGTAGCTGTCAAACAGTTCACAAATCAATTTTATTGTTATAATTACTGATAAAAAAGAATATGGCCCATTTCATTATATCTCATGTTTGTTGTGTTGTCTAGGTCCTGCAAGTATAGGCTTACTTAGCCCGGGAATACTGGAATATTTGCTACAGTGTCTGGTAAGTAAGGTATCAAAGCCAGTTTTTCTCAGTCATCTACAACTGTGCATTTTTCTAAAATTGGCAGTTTAACCACTGGCACAGAGAATGGAGTTGGTTATAAATTTTATTTGCAGGTGTTTCTTGAGTGTTTATCTATTCCCTCCTATTAAAAAGGAAAAAAGAAAAAAGAAAAGAAAAAATGAGGGTGGGATAGGAATTCATTACAAGCAAAAGCAGCCAAACTGGTCTGGTTTTAAATTTAGTCATAAGATAGCTACTATGACTGGCTTTTGTGTGTGTCCTTAGAGTTTGCCAAATGGTAGTAGGGACCTCCACAGTGGAAACAAAATTACATGGCATTCCCAGCCAGGAAACTGTCAGGTCAGATTGCCAGTGTCTATAAATCTCTACTCCTTCCCTCCCTCCCTGGCTACCGCTCTTCTAACTGTTGCCATAGAGTATTTGATCTATTGTCTGTGAAGCTCGTGGTTTGCTGAGGTGGTGCTGTCAGATCGCTCACACGGGCCGACTGCAGACTTGACTGGTCTGTATTTGTAAAAATTACTTTTGTAGGCCTAGTGAGCACTGGCCTTCTTCAACATCTGAAAGACCTTATTTCTCAGTACCTGTATGATATGTACTTAAAACACACACCATTATGCTAAGCAAGCACTGTGTGGATACAAAATTAGTATAACAGTCCTCTGCTCTCAAGAATCTTCCTGATTGACTGAGGGGACAAAACTGCCCTACCCAGACAAACCACTTAGCCTCCATTTTATGACAGGATGTGGTTAAGGGCAAAATCGTGTCCTTCAGACTAAGTACCAT
The DNA here is from genome assembly GCF_022355385.1 of Mustela nigripes. Lineage (NCBI taxonomy): Eukaryota > Metazoa > Chordata > Mammalia > Carnivora > Mustelidae > Mustela > Mustela nigripes. The sequence continues at coordinate 33,217,293 of NC_081573.1, forward strand.
AAGAGTTCTGAGAGGGTGACGGAGAGGGGCGGAAGATAGGGATGGTGAGAGCTGAGAGAGCTGTGAGAAACAGGCTTCCTCATGAACTTGGGCCATCAGCGGGATCACATCATAGGTCAGGATTAGTCCCTGCACCCCAGAGGGAAAAATGGGTTTCTTGACTAAAGGCATCAACAGCAGAAGCCCAGAGATAGGAATGGCCCTGCTCCTGGCATATTACATAGAATTGTTTGATCAGGAGACAGTGTTCAGAGACAGGAGGATGGGCCTGGACAGCTTCGTGGGGAGGACTTGGGGCCTGCAAAACCAGACAGAGGGATTGAAAAGTGGGTATGGCAAGAAGCAGAGTGCTGAACAGGCTTTACTGTGGGGCAGACTGGTGGTTATATGAGCTTTGCAGAACCTTTGAGCCCCAGGGAAGTGAGTAGGAATCATCGCATGTTCTGAGTTCCTTTGCTCCTAACGGAGCTGTGGGAAAGGATGGCTGCAAGAAGGTGTGATGTTAAGCAGGAAGACCTTTCTTTAAAGGGGAACACCTGTGATGGGAAGTTAACTGTAACTGGAAGAGCGCTCTCCCACCCACCATCAGCATTTGTGCAGTTCCTTTCAGAGAACAGACTGAAAACTAAGCCATTAGTTGTTCCTTTCATTTATCATTTTGGAGCTTGGGGTAACCCTTGAAGGGCTCTGAATAAAAGTCATTCTTAGCTACAATTCTCGGTTTCTGTTTGCTTGCTTAAATGAATGTAAGAATGAACATAGTCTTATTTCGCAAAGCCCTAATACAAGTGTTACTAAGTAGAATAACATAGTACTTTTAACAAAATACTTTTGAAATCTGCATATCTATCAATGGACCCAGTGATTTCCAAAAAATAATAGGAGATTTTATGAGACTCCATCTTGGTTTCTCATTACTAACAGTATTAGCAAACAGACAACTGAAGACATAGAAGAGTAAAAGTTTTCTGACTGCTCCCAACAAATCTAGCACATACTGGGTACAAAGGAAATTGCTAACTTGCCACCTCTGCAGGGGAATGATGTTTTTGCTTTTTGTTTTTTATCTTTTATTGTCTTTCAGAAGTTACAGTCCCACCCCACAGTCATGCTTTTTGCACTTATCGCACTGGAAAAGTTTGCACAGACAAGTAGGTATAGTGACTTATTGCACTAATGATCTTCTGTATCGGTTGTTAAAAATCTTATTTTTCTTACTTACTGGATGAGCATATACGCTCTGAGCCTCATCAGACATGCACCTGTTCTGTTTTTATGTGGATAGATGCCTCACGGCCAGTAAAATGGAACAGGGACAGAAGCCAAGAGTCTTCTCACCCAAGAATCAACACTTGTGACCATGGTTACTCACTTTTTATAGCTAAAAAGTTAGTGATGAGATTGCTACTTCCCAGAAAATAGTTGAGGCTCTTGGACTATGTCATTATTCTAGTTTCCACGTTTTCTGATGGCCTTTCCTCACTCCTTCCTACCCCTTACCTGCCCCGCAAATCCTCCTACTCTTTCAGGGTTGATTCAAGTTGTCTTGTCTTCCCCAACAGGTGAAAATAAATTGACTATCTCTGAATCCAGTATTAGTGACCGACTCGTCACCTTGGAGTCCTGGGCTGATGATCCTGATTATCTGAAGCGTCAAGTCGGTTTCTGTGCCCAGTGGAGCTTAGACAATCTCTGTAAGTAGGCGTTGTCCTTTGTTAAAATTCCTGCTTCCATGTCCAAACCCATTCTTTATACAGGATCACTGTTCTTCATTTTGTAACAGTGAGTGTGACACTTTCCTTGAAAAGGCTGATATTGTCGGTTGGCCATATTGTAGCAGGAAAGTATTCTAGGGACCCTCCAGATGAAAATTATATGGCATAGTTCTAATTTCAGCGCTCTCCTGTTCAGAAACTTTTACTGGTACCGCACTTCCTGGTGTATCCGGGCCGTTAATCAGATGGCAGTGTCCAGTCAGCTCTTCCCTTTACAGACTGTCTCCTCACTCTCTTGCAAGTAGGCCCCAGTCATCCTGACCTCGCTAGGCCTTTCCCTCACTTGGAGTTCCCTCTCTTTACTCTTCTCCCTGTCCTGATATGGCTCTTCAAAACTCAAGACACATCTTTCCTACACCAAGAGGGCTGCTCCTGGCTTTTCTTTATCTCCTCAAGGGCTGCTAGAACTAAAACTATCCTGCTACTAAATCCTCACCCCCCCCCCCCCAGCGCAGTTAGCACATGTGCTAAGGCATGGCCGGATGTGTGTACCCTTCCTCCTGCCACAATGTTGTGGAGAGTTGCTTTGTGCTCAGCCTGTATGGTTCCCATGACAGAATCATTCCAGAAAAGTAGAAAGTACATTTTGTTACATGCACAATAACAAATACAGGGAATAGAAGCAGAAACCTGGCAGTGCCGTCGTAGCTTGTCCCAGCTTTTGCTTGATTGATCCTCATACGGTCGTACAGCAGAAAGGCAAGGTTTGAAGTCTCCCTACCTGTCCTGCCATTTCTGGGCACCTCCACTTCATAGCTGGAATGGCAGCCCACGATGACACTAGGTTTTTCCCACAAGAGCCTGCCTTAGAAACATGACCACTTTTTCTTTTGCAGTTTTAAAAGACAGTAGGCAGCTGACCTATGAGAAAGTGGACTTGAATAGCATTAGGGCCATGCTGAACAGCAACGATGTCAGCGAGTACCTGAAGATCTCGCCTCACGGCTTGGAGGTAAAGCTTTCATGGATGGAACATGCAGGGGAAAGAGCTTGTTCTCATTTTCACACCCTGCTTCTGAACAAAGAGCCATTTCTTGCAGAATAGATGGAAGTTTTATGTCATATTCCAAGAGTGGGTAGAGGTGGAAGTGGCAGGGAGAGGGTGTCTGAGGTGTTATTTAACTCCTTAATATCCCACTTGGTGCCATACACATAGTAAGCACTATTAATATTTGACAATTTGAATTTTTTTTGTAGTTTCAAGTTTTTACTTAAATTCTAGTCCACATACAGTACAATATTAATTTCAGGTATAGAATTTAGTGATTCATCACTAACACACAACACTGGTGCTCATCACAACCCATTTAATACAGTCTCTCCCCACCCCCCACCTCCCCTCTGGCAACCCTCAGTGTGTTCCCTATAGACAATTTGATTTAAGTATGTCTGTTTTCAATCTCTGCCTCTTTATTCAGCTAAAGGTGCAGAGACTAGTGTTTCTAAAAGAGGCCCTTCCTTTTTGAATACCTGCATTACCAGTTATATTCTGGCTAGCGCTTCCCTTCCTCCTGTATGTTGGAAATGCTGCCGTTTTGGTGGTGCAGGTTGATGAAAGCTGCTTATGTACAGGAAGCTGGCACCATCAGGCACAAGACGCGTCAAGATTAAAGAGCCGTTTGAAGAGTGGCTGCAGACAGCTCTTTGATCTTAAGTTATTGCCAAATGCCTGCCGTAGTTTTCTGCTTTCAGTTATTTTTAGGTACCCCATCTTATACCCTTCAGTGTCTTCCCCTCTCTGCATCCTAACAAGTGCAGGCTTAGGCCATGTTGATGCAATCATAAAAGATTCTATCGGAAGGGTACTTCAAAAAGTAGCCCTCGTTAATGCTTACTACAGCCATCTTTGAGGCCTTCCAGCCCTGTTAGAACTCCCTAGATGTAAAGCTACAAAAGAGATATGTGTGCTTCATTCTGTTTTGCACTTTGTGTCACTGAGGATGCACAGAGAAAGAAACGAGTGTCCACCAGAAGCTTTAATAAGGAAAAGACATTCCACCTCTGGGTGTTCACCTAACTTCCACAGTCTCGGGCACTGATGGTGGGCTGTCGCACACTTTGGTTTTGCCAGGCTCGCTGCGATGCCTCCTCTTTTGAAAGCGTGCGTTGCACCTTTTGCGTGGATGCGGGGGTATGGTACTACGAAGTCACCGTGATCACTTCTGGTGTCATGCAGATCGGCTGGGCCACACGAGACAGCAAATTTCTCAATCATGTGAGTACCCTAGAGAACAGTGTAAACAGGGCAACAGCAGCTTTTTGGAGAGTGGGTGGAGGACACCATTTCTCAGGCTGAACCAAATGCTGCCAGACACCTCACAGGGGTTTGCTAACCTGGTTCTGAAATAGGAAGACACAAGGGAAATTGTCCCTTGGATTTTTTCCCCTACCTTGAGTTTTAAATTTGCACCTAGAGGTTGGGTGTTGGGTGTGTCCTTTGTCTTTGTAGGCTCTCCTCCAGCCCAGCCAGATCTCTGGCTCAGTTGGTGTTTTGTTTTTTTTAAAGATTTTATTTATTTATTTGACAGACAGAAATCACAAGTAGGCGGAGAGGCAGGCAGAGAGAGAGAGGAGGAAGCAGGCTCCCCGCTGAGCAGAGAGCCTTCCTGCTCGATGTGGGGCTCGATCCCAGAACCCTGGGATCATGACCTGAACTGAAGGCAGAGGCTTTAACCCACTGAGCCACCCAGGCGCCCTTCTCTGGCTCTGTTTTTATACTGGAACCCGTGAAGCCTTTTGCCTCACGTGTAAGCTCTAAGAACTTTGTAGGAATTCTCTTCCTTTCATAAAATACTAAATGTTGGCTTGACTTCTTTTACTTGATTTTTACTTTGTAACTAGTGGGCACATTTGTTTCCAATATTTAGCATTTATCTTCTGTTGTAGAAAGCTGTCATGTAAAGAGGGAAGATGAAACCCGCTAGAGGAAGCAGGATTTGGCTCCCGCTACTTGCGTGTCCGAGGCTGGGGTTCCTCCCTTTCCTACAGATGTTGATTTCTTGCCAATTTATACCCTTCAGATGCCCAGCCTGAACAGCTTTCTTGAGTTATTCCAATTTTAAGCTGTTTGGAATTAATCCAGTTTTGATCTAGAATCTTTTATGGACATAGGATTTTTGCCCTTTGAACTGGGAAAACCCCTTGGATTATTTTGTTCATCTAAACACCACTCTCCCATATGGATGGGTTTTAGAAGTGAACCAAACTGATCTTGCCTGCCAGAAGTGTAGTTTGAAAGGGCCCCTTTCAGTGAGGCTATATAATGTCTTAGAATTGTGCATGGTGTTTTGCTAAACTCCTTGCTGGAGAGACAATTGGAGGAAGAGGGCCAGTAGAGAGGTCAGATTCTTGTCCAGGACAGAAAACTAGACTCCATCTACAATTGCTTTCTTTGGGAACTTTCCCTGATGAAGGGCCTCCTCATTGACTGGACCTTCAGTAAAACCTGGAAGTGTGGGGCTCAATTGTGGCAACATGAAGTCAGAAGTACATGGGTCTGGAGAACAATGCCAGTTAGTCTCTTAGTTCTCACCTTGGGCCCTGATTTAAAGCAGGTGGTATCAGTTGCCCTGACAGCCCTGAAGACAGTTTTTTTAGGACTTGGGGGGAAAAAGTCTTTATTTCCAGAACATTGTCATTTTAGAGCCAATCATCTGATTCCCACCACAGTGTTTACGGTCATAATTTCCATTTCCCGAATGAGAAAACTGAGCCTAAAAGAGGGACCTAAAGAATCTCAGACTAGAATTCAGGCTCCTTTCTGTTCTACAGTAGTTTTGTTCACATTTGAATATGGAAAAAATCTCAGAGAATTAGAGAGCCGCCTCCTTTGGATGTAAAAAATTGCTCCAGAACTAGAAGAAAGATGGATTCCTTTAGGGGGGAAGCTTTGATACAGCATTTGTTTCTCTTCATTTGCTAGCAAACACACCACAGATCTAGGTGTAGTATATCTGATTCTGAATATCAAAAACATTTTATTTTAATAACTGGTGAAGCTGGATCATTTTTTCTGGTGGATTAAACTGACTTCTCCCAATAGTTGCAAAAACTTCAGCTCCTCAAATTAAGAGGCTTAAAATCTGTTTTCCTGTCCTCTGAATTGTTTAGTAGACTTTTAATTTCTTTCTTTAAGTAACGAATAACATTTTTTTCCCTGATCCAAGTACTGGTTGATTCCCTGTTAGAAATCAGTGAAGTCTGAGATCTCCTTTCCCAAATGTAGGATTGTAATCATGTTGCCAAACTTAAAACTTTGCTTCAAATGGACATTGTTCTGGCAATTCTGAATCTTTTTGCTTGTACAGACAGGGTGTGGTTTTATGGAATAAGTCATCCATAGATACACCCAGTTTCTTGAAGACTTGAAGTCCATCCACACTGCCTCTTGTTTTAATTCTTACTGCTTAGGCTTTGGTTTTGAAAGGATGATCAAAGTGTTGGGCTCAGAGATCAAGCATTAAAATGAGAAGCTTAGGGGTGCCTGGGTGGCTTAGATGGTTAAGTGTTTGCCTTTGGCTCAGGTCATGATCCCAGGGTCCTGAGATGGAGTCCTGCATCGGGCTCCTGCTCAGCAAGGAGTCTGCTTCTTTCTCTGCCTCTCCCCTGCTTGTGCTCCCTTTCTATCTCTCTCCCCCCAACCCCTGCTTGTGCTCCTGTCTCTCTCTCTCTCCAGTGAATAAATTTTAAGAATCTTAAGGAAAAAAAAAAGAATTTAAAGTAAGAAGCTTAAGGATAGCCTTTGTTCAGGTCACCTTAAAGACTATTTTGTCTTACTGGGCTGTATATTTTCTGGAGGTTTCGGTGGAGCAAATCTTTAAGGTACATTTTGAGTTATCTAAAATATCTTTTGCCTTTTCATAAGCATCTACCATGTGACAGGTCTTTCACATACTGTCTCTAATCTTCTCAAGACTTTGGGAAGGTATTATTCTCCCATTTAAAGATGAGGAGAGTAAGGTTCTGACAAATTAATTTACAGACTTGCCCATTGTCACCTAGTCCCCAAGTGCTGGAGAAGAATCCAAGCCCTGGTCCAAATAACCCATGCTCCTTCCCCTGTTGTAGCCCCTTGCCTTGGAGAAAATGACTCTGCTATCTTAAACAGAAAGGGGGAATAACTTGAAAGCCTGTTAAAAACTCCCAGAGTCTTGAGGGGTTTGGAAGCAAACGGGCACCAAGGCAACATCCAAGAGTCAAGAGACAAGAAATACAATAGCCAGTGTTTTAGGGGCCAGGATGCCAACACCTCTCCCACAAGTCCCTCAAAATCACTCCATATGGGGTCACTCAGACCACCCTGGGTGTCTGCTGGAAGGGTCCAGTTGGCCAAGCCTACATCCTGCCCCTCCACCTCTAGAGCAGGAAGCAGGACACTGTATCTTCATTACACTCCCTAAAACCAGAGGGGGTTAGAATGCTGGACAGTAGAAAAAAGGATGGTGTTCACCACATGAGAAATGATTCAGAATATTTCCTAAGTGACAAGTTATGGATAAAACTTTCTTTGTTTTGGGCACCTGGGTGGCTCAGTTGGTTTAGGCGACTGCCTTCAGATCAGCTCATGATCCCGAAGTCCTGGGATCAAGGCCTGCATTGGGATCCCAGCTCTACGGGGAGTCTGCTTCTCCCTCTGACCTTCTTGCCTCTCATGCTCTCTTTCTTTCTCTCAAATAAATAAATAAAATCTTTAAAAATTTTTTTTAAAACTTTGTTTTTAGTAATGTTTTCATTACTAAAATATACATGACCATAAACAAGTAGATCAAAATGATCACTCCAAGTGCTAAGCTAGCTACCCTGTTGTCTCATTTACCTGTCTCAATCAATGAAAACCATACTTAATCCTGCTAGAAATGTTTTCAGGTTGACAGAGGGTACATCTAGATTGCTCTCTGAGATGTCATCTTAAAGGGATCTTTAAAGTGCATCTCTGCTTGGCAGAAGGACCTACATCTTAGTCTGTAGAGTTGATCTGTGGTTGAAATTATTAGAGTTCCATGTTTGTCCCACAATGTTGCTGTATCATGAAATTCATCCTGGGATGGAAGACATTGTGTGGTAAAGTCTGCTGTTAACCAACTCTTGTCGCTAGGAATCTTCTAGGAATTTCTTTCCATTGTTCCATCGAGGACTTTGCAGGACATTAGAAAGTGAAGGTAGAAAAGAATTGCTTGCCTTTGCCCAACACCCATAAAATAAAAAACAAGTTTTTTACAATAGGTTTTGAAAGGAGGCAATAGCAAGGTGTTGTTTCTAGTAGATTGATGAATTTCTTCTCTGCCTGAAGACAAGTAGATGCAAGTTTATTTAAGTCTTGAATAGTCTGAGTAGTGCATTCAGAACAGCTAGTTCAGAAGCATCACTTTGGAGAACACTCACAGAATTCATTATATTGTAGTCTTAAGTAGTCAAGGAATGCGTTTGAGTCTTTTCTCCATTTGATCTCCCCACTGGGGCACCTGGCTGGATCAGTTGATAGAGCATGCGATTCTTAATCTCAGGGTCATAAATTCAAGCCCCACATTAGGCACAGACCCTACTTTAAAAAAAAAAAAACAAAAAACAGATGGATTCAATCTCCACTGCATTATTTATCCCCATAAAACAAGCAGACCATCACCAAAACCTGAGATCTTACTTGGATTTAGCCCATATTTTCAAACCTTTTTTCCACTAAAAATCTTTCACTATTGACCTTTAAAGATAACAGCTATCTGATCTACATGGTTCTTCTATTTTTTCACAAGCACTTAAAATAGGCGCCCCTGGTGGCTTAGTCAGTTAAGCATATGCCTTTGACTTAGGTCATGATCCCAGGGTCCTGAGATCAAGCCCCATGTCAGGCTCCCTGCTCAGTGGGGAGGCTGCTTCTCTCTCTCTCTGCCTCTCCCCTGGCTTGTGCTCTCTCTCACTCATTCTCCTTTAAGGAAAAAAAAACACTTAAAATAATTTCTTAAGATCCCATCCATGTTTTAACTGTAAAACAACAGAAATAGTTAAAAGGCAGTAAGTAATAAAAGGAGCTGCCAAGGACCTAAATGATGCTCCAGTTGAGCTCACCTCAGAACAGCTATTAGTTGATCGTCCACTATAACCTTTCTCTTGTCTCCAGGGTTGAAATTTCTGAGCATGTCGTTGTTATTCAGTCTGCTACATGCAAGAAAGACATTTGCCCAGCTGCAATGAAGTGGAAAGCACCAGTCTTGGAATCAGAAGATTCCAGCATCCAGACTTGACTTTCTGAGTAATGATTTGCCACTGGGCAACATGGTTGACCTCTCGGACCTTTGAATCCTCTATTTTTTCTTAAAATGTAGTATCATGCCACCAGTCTCAAAGTGGTTAGTGAGGATTCAGTGAACTAACACATGTGAAACCCGGGAGATATTTGTTGGTGAAGTCATTATCTAGTCACAGAGAACCAGGCCTTGAGGTCAGAATTTTGGTATCTTCGAAGAACCATAGACTCCCTTCATCCAGAAAGCTTCAGATTCCAGCCACCAGGTTGATGGTTACAAAAGACACACCATCTTTTCCCAGAAAACAGCAGGCAGAGCTTGCTAATCTTCTGGGCCTTGTCTCCCTCCAGGAAGGCTACGGCATTGGGGACGACGAATACTCCTGTGCTTACGATGGCTGCCGGCAGCTGATTTGGTATAATGCCAGAAGTAAGCCTCACCTACACCCATGCTGGAAAGAAGGTATTCATTCCTCTCTGTCATGAATTTATCAACCAGGTGAAGACATCTGATTATGATGAGGCATCTGTGATGTTAGGCCTTAAAATATTTTAATGGACAAAGATGTGATGTGTAAGGGATATGAGCCTTTGTATTCCCTGTCGTGGATGTGAGCATTATTCTTCCTGATAAGTTCACTTCTGCTGGGGCCCTTCCTTTAACAAAATCATTCCCTGCTAGACAGGGAGTCTGCTTCTCCCTCTTCCCCTGCCCGCCACCCCCCGCCACCGCTTGTGTGCTCTCGCTCTCTCATGCACTCTCTCAAATAAATAAAATCTTAAAAAAAAAAAAAAAGATAAATATGAATTCTAGCTTCCTCAAACTCACAATGCCAGGATCAAATGTAGCACATTCCACGGACTGAGCCAGCCAGGTGCCCCTTGGGAACATGCTTTGAATCAGCATCCAGGGAGGTACTGAAGATGCTGACATTGTAATGCCAGTAAAATGAGGAGTTTTCAGAGCAAGATAGGAGCAGGCACTCTTTAGTGGCCACATTCTGGTCCCCTCTAGAGCAGCTTTTAAGGACCACTTGAGCACTTTCAGCCTCAAATATACCTGCCCAGCTTCCATTCTCCAGACATCAGGCTTGGAATGCTGAAGGGGTCATGTGCTGTCAGGACTCTCATCATGGCTCTAGGATTTGGCAGGAGTATATCTTATCAATTTACCTTGTGATCTCTTTTGCCCCAGTCAGTGTTCATTCCGTCCAAGACCTTAGACCCATGAAAACATTTATTAAGAAAAGATTCAAGCAGCAAAGTTAGAGCCATGCAGTTTGTTAAAGGGTTTAAATTAATGAGTCTTTTTACCCCCAACTAAATACAATGAAAACCTCCCTGCTATGGCACCATTGCCCCGAAGGATGGTATTCTTGGGGGGCCTTCTAGTGGCCCTACTTTGTTTGAGGATGTAGAGCCATGTAATAGGGGATGGAGCCCCTGGAAAGATTTTACTCCCAGCTTTGAACAATACAGGGGAGAGAACTGAGCTCCTTCTCCAAGCATCTCTTGGTTTCCTGCCCTGATTAGCATTATAGATGTCAACTGAATTTTCAGACATGCTAAAAGAACAGGAATCTGGTCACTGCTGTGAGGGGATGGCTCCATTTAATTAACTCAGTTGACAGTGTGGGAAAAGAGAAAACTGGAAAAGCCAAAATAAGCCCTCCTTTTAACAGCTGGCAGGTTCTTAAGGGAACATAAAACCTCTCCCTTTAGCAGACCATAAGATAGAGGCACTGTCAGCAAAGATTGCCTCATTTGTGTTTTTAATAATTTTCAAAAGGATTACTGAAATAATGTTTAGCATAAAACTTTGGGAAATGGGGGAGAAAAGCAAAATGAAAATCCTTTGTAATCTTTTTTAAACATTTAAAATTTGGCATCTGTATTTTTTGCTGTCGTTATATGCCTTGAACAGCTTTCCAGGTCATTAAATAACATTTTTTTTAAAAGATTTTATTCATTTATTTGAGAGAGAGAAAAGAGCATAAGCAGGGGAAGTGGTAGAGGGAGAGTGAGAAGCAGGCTCTCTGCTGAGCCGGGAGCCTGATGCAGGGCTCGATCCCAGGACCCTGAGATCATGGCCAGAGCCGAAGGCAGATACTTAACTGACTGAGCTACCTAGGCACCCCAAAATAACATTATTTTTAATGGCTTTTTCAATAACCCGTTATATCATTGAACTATACCAGCCAGTGCCCCGAGAGGTTCGAGAGTTATATTTTTTATTTTTATTTTTTTTAAACTATGATGAAATAATATAATAAGCCATTCTGGTTTCCCAGGATAAACCCCTGAAAGGGAAACTCTTCTGCCTAGGAGATACAGGACTTCATGGCTTTTGCCATCTATTGGCAAGTTCTCCTCTACCAGCTTTGAGTATCCATATACCTTATCATAATTTCATGTGCTTACCTTTGACAGTTGAAAAAGCAAAAACTGGGGCACCTGGGTGGCTCAGTCATTAAGTGTCTTTGGCTCAGGTCATGATCCCAGGATCCTGGAATCAAGCCCCCACATCGGGCTCCTTGCTTAGCTGGAGAGCATGCTTCTCACTCTCCCACTCCCCTAGCTTGTGTTCCCTCTCTCGCTGTCTCTCTCTTCAAATAAATAAATAAAATCTTAAAAAAAAAAAAATTAAATAACCTCTTAAAAAGAAAAAGAAAAAGAAAGTAAAAGCAAAAAACTTTGAGTAAAGATGAATGGTTTTTTATATGTATGTATGTGTGTATGTTTGTATGTATGTATGTATGTATGTGACCTGCTTTTGGACAGTTTTTACCTCTAGGAGTTAAAACTCACTAGAGAGGCAAGGAAGCACAATATTTTGACCTTGCCATATTTCACTGATCCCAAAATGCACATTTTCCCACATTTTAACATCCTCAAATTTGGGATACAGCTTACAGTTGATTAATTAGCAGCATTTTCTTCTTCATGGTACATTAAAATATTAGATCAGCTGCAGAAAAAGCAAGGAGGACGAATGTGTTAATACATAGCTACAGATGCAGATTTAATACAGTGACATAATTAACCCTGAGACACTAAGCAGAACCCTGGCCGGGGTGCACACCCTCACCCTAACAATGTTCCACTTTATCCACTAGGAGACACAGTGGGATTTCTGTTAGACTTGAATGAAAAGCAAATGATCTTCTTTTTAAATGGCAACCAGCTGCCTCCTGAGAAGCAAGTTTTTTCATCTACTGTGTAAGTAGCTTTCCTCAGTCAAAATTTGGTAGATTCATGGAATTCACTTTTCTCCAGAAGAAGACTTTTTCTATTTATGTGGTCAGTTGTGATGAGAAATCATTTTATTTCGAGTCATTGAGGGCCCATTTGATCATACCTGCATCTGTCTTGAAGTTTGATATAGGAAGATGAGGGCAGGATATTGTCAGGGTCACAGTGCTGTCTAGGTTAGTAAACAGAATCTGTTACCCTTCTTTTCTGCTAGGGTACATCTCAAAGCCACTTTGTGTATGAACTTTATTCTGTTTTCATGAATTCTCTTGACCTCTGTCCTTGTTTTTATTTGTAGGTCTGGATTTTTTGCTGCAGCTAGTTTCATGTCATATCAACAATGTGAGTTCAATTTTGGAGCAAAACCATTCAAATATCCACCATCTATGAAATTTAGCACTTTTAATGACTACGCCTTCCTCACAGCTGAAGAGAAAATCATTTTGCCAAGGTAAGGAAACTGCTTAGGCTGTCTCCAGACTTTCACGTGCCTCTCATGGGAAGCTGAAACAGCAGTTCCTTGAGAGACTTTTTTCAGCTTTTTATAAATAATTTTGAAAACTTGAGTAAAGTGGATGACCTCCTAGGAAATAAAAGTTACTCAAAGTAATCTTGGAAGAATTATAAACAAACCAGTTATTATTATAAAATTAATTGAAACAAAGTAAGGGGTAAGTCCCCAAAAATACCAGATCCGGCTGGTTTCATAGGAGATTTTCACCAAATTTTTAAGTAACAGATAAATTACTATTTAAAAGGTTACAGAACCCTCCGGGCACCTGCATGGCCCAGTTGATTAAGCGGCTTCCTTTGCCTCAAGTCATGATCCCATGGTCCTGGGATTGAGCCCCATAACAGGCTCCCTGATCAGTGGGGAATAATGCTTCCCTCTCTCACTCTCCCTCTGTGGTAGGTCTCTCTCTAGTAAATGAATTTTTTAGAAAATGTTGCACAATCATTTGCTCCTCACAATTCAGTTGCTCCTCACAATCTCAGGCGAGCAGTTCCTCCTGCCCCCCTGCTTTAATAAATTCACCTTTTTGCACCAGAAAAAAGAAAAAAAGTTACAGAACCCAGAAAGAAAGAGCACTTCCAAATAATTTTTATGAGCTAAATAACATCGGTATAAAAACCAGACAATATAACACATGCACATACACAAAAAAGCCTCTCCAACTAACTTTATCTGAATGTCAGTAAAAAATCCTAAATATCAGGAAATCAAGTACATCCTTTAATGTGCTTTTAACTTTGTGATTTAATGAAACATATTTCTTTTTGGGTTTAGCCACATGGCAAAGATGCTGACACTGTTTTATAGTCCTTAGGACAGTGAATTTTACCCGTCATGGGTAAAATTTCATAGCCCTTCTTTGCCAGAAACTGTGATTGGCATTAATTATCTCCTTGGATGAATACCTGCTTTTCTCCCTTAGGAGATGACATGATCTTTTCCTTAAGCTGGGAAAGACTCCAGCAGCTTGCTGGCAGTGACCTCAACTTGAAGCTTGTTTCACGATATGAGCCAAAGGTTATCATTTTTTAACAGAGCTGCTTTCTGGGCCTGTGTGAGGAAGAGAGTTCCTGCTACTAATGCCACACATGTTATATCATTGACAGAGATTGCTTCAGCACTCACAGAGATCACAAAGGCCATGGTGTAGCCAGGGTTGGGCCGCCATGCCCCTGAAGGTATCTTTAACATACTGTTATAATCCTCACTCCTGTTTTGTCTGAAAAAGCAGGTCTGTAAACAGCCCTTCTGGGCTGTGCTTCACCTTGGACTCAGTGTCTCAAGGCTGAAAAGCAGGTCAGCAGTTTCCAGATGAACCAGAAAATGTCACATGGTGACCCAGCAGCATTGCCTGTGATAGTGGAACCTCTATAATATTGAAGGAACAGAAGGGCCACTTACATACCAGCTCAGGGACCAGAGGGTCATTCCTGGAACTCCCCTTCAACTTGTGTTGGTCCTGACAGAGATTCTGAACTTTAAACTCTTCTTGGTGATGGTCTAAATACCTCACTTGTTTGTCATACCTTGTTCTTTTTTTTTTTTTTTTTGCTTAGCCTGTCTGCTTGGATGTAGCCCAGCAATTGGCCTGCCTTGTGACGTACACCCTGAGAGGGGAGGGCAGGCCCCAGCAGTTCCACTGGAGGCTGGCCTCAGTTCACACTGCTCCAGCATTTAGGGAACCGCCCCTGTAGAATTAAACTTTGCAAAGATCAGATGGCAATAGGCGTCACCCATTAAAAAGTCTCCTAATTTTATGGGCAGTTTCTCCGTAGTATCGTAGTTCTCTGTCAGCTTGGCCCCAGGTGCAGCCTGCCCCGAGCGAGAGGCAAGCTGCAGTTGAGGGCGAGCTTACTTCGCCCTACTCTGACAGTGACACCAACATGGGAGTCAGGGGAGACTGAATGAGGGGTCTCCTCCAGGCCGCAGGAGCCGCCTGCTGCTACCTTACACCCTTTTAACGTTCCAGTTGCCCCACATTACGTGTTGTGACATTAGATGTGGATGTGCCTGAGACCATTTGCTGTGCCATTAATATCTTCAGCCTATGCTCCAGAAGCTTCTCTTCAGCTTGTATTCGTTTACTCATTGGAATATATTCCTTTCTGGTTTCCTGGCAGATCAAGGCCCTGTGACTATCTGGAATCTTGTAAATTGTTCTATATTGTATGTACTCTCTTTCTCTCATGCTTTTCCTTCATTTATTCTTTTTCCCCGCTTCTTAACCTTTTTGTTATATGAAACTTCAAATACCCACAAAAGAAAACAAGAAGAGCACAGTGAAGCACCATACCCCCACTTTTCAGCAACAATAGTCATCCACTCACACCAGGATGTAGGAGACCTGCAAGCTTCCTTCATCTGTTACTAACTCCATTGCCATTCCAGGTTCCCTGCCGGAATCCCAAAGTGTCTTTGACACCTTACTTTCTGCTATTCCTACGTCCTGTCCTGGGAGCTGTGCCTTCAGAATACATCACAAATCCAACTGCTGCTTATCACCTTCACTGCTGCCACTATAGTCCAAGCTGCCATCCTTTCCCACCTGGATTATTTTTTCCCTGCCCTTTAGCTGGTTTCCTTTTCCTGCCTGGGCCCCCTTCAATCTATTCAACACAGCCTCCAGAAGGATTTTGTTACAGCTTAGATCAGATCATGCTCTTCCCTGCTCAGAAGACTCGAGTGACTTCTCATTTCACTTAAGATGAAAGCTTAAATCCTTACAGTGATCTAGGAGGCTGTATGCAATTTGTCCTGTCCTCTCTCTTATTACTTCTCTGATTTTATCTCCTACCCTCTCCCATTTGTTCATGTTCCTTATTCAGCCACCCAGGCCTCCTTGCTGTTCCTGAAACATACCAGATCTATTATAGCCTCAGGGCCTTTGGCACTTGTTCTTCTTGCTTCTAGAATGGGCCAGTGTTTGTTGTCCAACACCAGCAAGCAATTAGCTCTATTCTGACACCCTCTACCTGGAGATAGTGTCATATCCCACTGGTTAAGTGCTCAGTCCTACAAGGCTGCCCTCTGCAGATTTTACAGATTTTACAGTTCAGATTTTACAGTGCTTCTGACTATGTCTAAATTGGAGGTTCCCATGATTCCCTCATTAGGTTTGATTAATTTGCTAGAGTGGCTCACAGAACTTGGGAAAACAGTTTACTTACTAGTTTACAATAAAAGACTATAATAAAGAACAGATGGAAGCATGCAGAGGCAAGGCATGTGGGAAGGGGCAAGGAGCTTCCATGTTCTTTGAATGGACCATTCTCCCGAAAGCTCCACATGTTCACCAATCCTGAAGATTTTCAAACCCTCCCCTTTTGGTTTTTTATGGTGGCTTCATTATGAAGATGAGATTGTTGAGAACATTGGTTATTAGTGATTGAACTCAATCTCCAACCCCTCTGCCCTCCTGGGAGGTGGGGGGAGGAGTGAAATTAGGAATGAACCAACCCACTAATTACAAGGCTGGTTCCCTTGACAACCAGCCCAAAACCTAGGTTAACTAGGGGCTTTTTAAAGGTGGCTGATTAACATAACAAAAGAACTGTGTTGCTCTTGTCTGGGGAAATTTCCAGGGTTTTAGGACCTCTGTGCCAGGAACCCAGATGAAGACCAAATATATATTTATTGTAAGTCACAATATCACAAATGGTGTCTCTCCAGATATCCACAGGTTTCATTCCCTCACACCCTTCCTGTCTTAAATGTCACCTTCCGTGGCATTTTAAATACGTGGCCGTATTTAAAATGGTATCTCCCTGCTCCTCCTGTACAAACTACCTTATCCTTCTCCCTGCTTTTTGTTCATACTGCTCATCAGCACTTAAAATTCTGTGTTTTACCCTTTCACCTAGTTTCTTTTCTTTTTTTTTTTTAAAGATTTTATTTATTTATTTATTTGACAGAGAGAGATTACAAGTAGGCAGAGAGAGAGAGGAGGAAGCAGGCTCCCTGCTGAGCAGAGAGCCCGATGCGGGACTCGATCCCAGGACCCTGAGATCATGACCTGAGCCAAAGGCAGCGGCTTAACCCACTGAGCCACCCAGGCGCCCCATCACCTAGTTTCTTTCTAGTCTTCCTTCACTGGAGTGTAAGCTCTCTGAAGGCAGGGATATGTTCTTAGTCCTCTCTTCACTGCTGCATCTCCAGGCTTTGTCCCAAGGTGAACAGAGTGAATGTTTCATGTTTCTTTCACCCAGGCCTCAGGGTTGTACCTTCAGCAAAGCAGTTCTGCTTTTCCACATCAAATGGAGTCAAAGTGTGATGCAAGGATTCTAACCGTCTAGTCAGAAGAGTCTGCGCTAGACTAGCAATAAACACCTTGAAATTGTTTTGTTTTTAAAGATTTTATTTATTTGTCAGAGAGAAAGCATGAGAGCACAAGCAGGGGGATGGCAGGCAGAAGGACAAGCAGATTCCCTGCTGATGTGGGATCCCAGGAGCCTGAGATCACTACATGAGCCAAAGGCAGATGCTTACCCGCTTAACCAACAGAGCCACCCAGGCATCTCAACACCTTGAAATTGTATAAGAACTTGTGTATGTGTATTTTCTTGGAAAAGTCTCCACTGCTTTTCATCAAACTCTTAGAGCTGTAGGACTTAAAAGTGAAAATTTGCTGGTAAAATAAAACTGTACTAGCCTGAGAATCAAAAGATTTGAATTTGAGTCCTGAATCTTTTTCCCATGTGTGTGACCTTATGCAAATCATTTCCATGAACTATGCCTTTGTCTGTAAAATGGGAATGACCCTGCCTCTGTTGTTCTGTACTGTAGAAAATTACTGTAAGGTTGAAATGAGATGCGTGTATGAGAAACTTACTGGACAAAGCTTAAGGAATACGTAGTATACTTCACATGAACAGAGTATTTTCAAAGCATTTAATATGCATCACTGCTAACAGGTCCATGTATTTGTTGACCAGATAAGTTTCAAACTATATTCTCTACTCAGGCACAGGCGTCTTGCTTTGTTGAAGCAAGTCAGTATCCGGGAAAACTGCTGCTCTCTGTGTTGTGATGAAGTAGCAGACACACAACTGAAGCCATGTGGACACAGGTGAGAGGGTTTGGTCATTTCTTTTGTGTATTACATTAGGCAAAATTTCATCTTATTCTAGAAATGCTTTTATAGTTGTTGGGGAAGAAGGAATTTGGTGCTGTCCAGGGTTCCTCAAATTGGAGTCAGAATTAAATTTATAGGATACAGATTAACAGGAGAAAATAAAATTTAGTTTTGTATGTATGGGGAATCCACACAGACACAAACCTCAGAGACAAGCAAAATGAGGTATATATGTCTTCATAAACTAAGGGAAGGGTAGTGGTTTGGGAGTAAAAAGGGGAGGAAAGCCATTAGCAGGAAGGTGAGAGGGGATGTTTGGAAAACAAAGGTTGCCCAGTTATGCAGGTAAGTTTCTTAGTGTGCTAATAACTGGTAACAGGTCCTCTGTTTAAATTATTTTTAGGCAGTTGCAGGGAGGTCAGAGTCTCTCGGACCTTGACTGTTTTCAGCTCAAAGTAATCTGCATGTCTTTGTGGCCCATCCTGGGGCTGTCTGCCCTTGGACCCTGCACAGTGTTTCTAGTTCCTTAGCTGTTCATTAAAGTTGATTATATACAAAGTGGGCTGAATCAGAAGTTAGTTTGCCAGGTAGTGAATGGCTGTCTTCTAGAAAGTACCTGAAGCTGCTTGATGAAAGGCCTCTGTTATTATTTTGTTTACTCAGTACTGTTTTTTAATACAGTTTTCACCTCACAAAATGTAAATGCTTTAATACTATTTATGAGCCTCTTGGGAAATCCCTTTTAGTTTTATTTTTATAGCCGCCTTATGTACAATTTACCCTCCTAACCATTAAGAAGGCAGTGCCTCCCTCCCATCTAACCAAGTTTCAGCTATATGAGAGGAACCAGAGGGCAACCTGGATCCTACAGAAGAGTGTCCAAACACCAGCAAGAGCAACAAGTACAGTGGCCCCCAAGAAGGCCTCCTGGCTGAAGCTGGAAATGGGAAGAGGAGCTCGGCAGTGTGCTGGCCCTGACTTGGTCCATGTGGGCTGACTGGATGAGCCGTACTCAGGCTGATGTTCTGGACCAACTCCCTATAACTCCTCATATCCCTTATTCTACCCTGCTCTCCCCCGCAACCTTTTACATTTGATAGAGCTTTAACCACTGGGTCTCCTGGGGGTCCAGAGCCTGCAGGGATGGACCCCAGTTTGTCACCTCAAGATGTGGCTCAACCTGGGCCTTTGACTCTGCCCTGCTGATTTTTGCCATGCACGGTTAGCTAATTGGCTGTTAAGGGAAGTGCAGGCAGTGTATCTCATGTCCCCCTTCGCTGTACCAGTTTCGCTTCTGAAAAAAAGGCACAGTGACTCCAGCTGTGGCTGTTCCTTGGCAGCAACTCTATAGCCCAGAATTCTCAGTTAAGCACCTTTGAAGGTTTCAGTCATTAGAGCGACAGGCAGATGCAAAGTTTAAAGAATGGTATCTCAGCACCCTTTTTGATCTTTGTTTCTGGGAGGTTGTTAAGGTCCCAAAGAGCAGTATCTGGTCTTACTCATCTTTGAGCTTTCTGGCCCTTCTCAGTGGTTTTGCACACAATAAATGCTCAGGAATGGGGGCCAAAATCTAAAAAATTAGAACCAGGTATTTTAAGTATGAGCAGTCTCCATAACAGATAAATAGAAGAGGAAACTTAAAGAGTTGTAAGAGAATTTAGCTCAACTTTCAGCAGCAACAACAATTTTTTTTTTTAAAGATTTTATTTATTTGACAGAGAGAAACCACAAGTAGATGGAGAGGCAGGCAGAGAGAGAGAGAGAGAGGGAAGCAGGCTCCCCGCTGAGCAGAGAGCCTGATGCGGGACTCGATCCCAGGACCCTGAGATCATGACCTGAGCCAAAGGCAGCGGCTTAACCCACTGAGCCACCCAGGCGCCCCTAGCAACAACAATTTTAATTAAAGTGGGGGAGGAGGCAAAAGGAAATCTGGATAAATTGAATGACTCAAGCTGACCCTGAGAAGAGATGGACAATCTAAGTATTCCTGTTGCCATAGAAAAAATTGAGATGATTATCAAAGCTACATTTGCACTTGCACTGTTTGCTCTCCGCGCCCCCCCACCATCCCCAGCAAAAATACTAAGACCAGATGGTTTCAGATGAATTCTTTCAGACTTTCTGGGAATAGATAGATTCTATATAAACTTCTCCAGACCAGGGCCGCCTGGCTGGCTCAGTTGGTGGAGCATGTAACTTTTGATCTTGGGGTTGTATAGAGATTACTTAAGTGAGTAAATAAAAACTTTAGGGGGGAAAAAAAAGGCTAAGAATACATACCAAGAGATATGTGGTGCCTACAAGAAGAAAACTTGTAAGCTACTAAAGAATGCAATATGAGGCTTGAATAAATGGGTCTGTTCTTAGAAGACCCTCTCAGTGCTGTAAAGGTGATAATTTTCCCTAAACCAACTTAATTTGGCTCAGCCTTTTTTTCCCCTAGAAATAGAAATGCTAATTTAAAAGTTTATGTGATAGGGGCGCCTGGGTGGCTCAGTGGGTTAAAGCCTCTGCCTTCAGCTCAGGTCATGGTCTCAGGGTCCTGGGATCTAGCCCCACATCGGACTCTCTGCTCAGCAGGGAACCTGCTTCCTCCTCTCTGCCTACTTGTAATCTCTATCAAATAAATAAATAAAAATCTTAAAAAATAATAAAAGTTTATGTGATTTAAGGCAAGAAAATTCTGAAAGAGTAGAGTTATGGAGGGAAACGCACCCCTGCCTACCACATCTTAAGATATATTAAAATAAAGGCTTATAGTTTACTCTCAGTATATGAAAAGAATGACAGAACATTGGAACAGAATAGAAACCCAGAAATGGAACTAACTACATACAAATGAAAATTTAACATATAAAGGCCTTGTGTCAGTTCTGCAGTGCAAAACGGACTGTTTAATATTGGGATAAATGGCTAGCTGTCTGGGAAACTAAGTTGTGTCTCTACCCATATATACACATCTGTAAGTTTTTGCTGTGTATGTACAAACTTTCTGGAAGAATGTACTTGAATTTTTTACTTATTCCTCAGAAGAGGAAGATGGGGACTCAGAAATGGGAGGGAGACTCATTGTTGGTTTATATATTTAGTTCCTTTTTTAACCATGTGTAATGATTACCCTTTAACTGAACGAACTTGTTAATATTTCAGATTGAGTAGGCACATTGTCGGTTTGCCTTTTGGAAGCACTAACCTAACCAGCACTTGTGTCTTTCTCCTCAGTGACCTGTGTATGGATTGTGCCTTGCAACTGGAGACCTGCCCGTTGTGTCGTAAGGAAATAGTGTCTAGAGTCAGACAGATTTCTCATATTTCATGACACACGTGAAGAGGCATCATGGACTTATTTCTACTCAATTCCAGCCAATGTTGAAGAGAAAAACAAAAAAAAACTCTAATCAGTTGTGCGCACATTGAAACTTATAGCCATGGCCAGATTTTATGCTAAAAATGGTAGTTTGTCAAAGACAAAATTCTCTTAGAATCTAACCCAACTTGCCAACCCTGAGAAATTCCTGTTAAAGCCAAGGAAAGCTGAGTGCTAACAGCTAGGCCTGTGGTCCTTCCATCAAAAACCATAGGAGACCGTGCCCTCCCAAGTGCTGAAACCACACTGGAATTCTCCATGTTGGGTGCATTTGATTGTTTAACAGAATGTTTTGTCTCATTCTAAAGTTTTTATTTGGGGCAGAAGTCATTATGGAGAAGTAAATGACAGCATTTCTGGGTTAAGCATAACTCCCGGTTGGTCAGAGAGACAGTGGTATGTTAATGGTGGATATTGCACTGCAAGACTTGAATCTATAAACTAGAACCACACAGGTCAATTCTACAAGCAACATGGAGGGCCTGAAAGAAGGTGCACAGACTGTGGAAAAAAACCCCAATTTTTGATATTTCTGTGATTCCAAAGAACATTGTAGTTTTTTTTTTTTTAACTGCAGAAAACTGGTGGTATTTTCACATTCATGGTGTTTCTATCCAGTTTCAGTACCCGCATTTTCTGAGGAAAAAAATGTTTTAACAATACAGGAGGAATTCTTAAATTAATTGCAATGTTAGACTGGAGCAAATTTGGTATTTAGGGTATTTGTAAGGTACCATCAAATCAGGTTTTTTGTTTTTTGTTAAAAATTTTTTTTAATCAGTATTGTTTTTGGAAGTAATATACTTTGAAACTCTTGAACTAACAGTCTCAAAAACTCTTAGAGGACAGTCTGAGAGCGTGTATTTCTATTGTTTTAAATAAATACATGTTTTTGAATAGTAAATTCAATCATGGATTGCTGACTATGTCTTCATCAAAAGTGTTAATCCCTCTCAGGGTCTCTGGTGAAGACCTTCAAGAGTTTGGTTTTTTCTCCCAGAAAATTGGAAGGTAGAATTGTAAATTCATAGAACTTATTTTATAATGGTGTACCTCAGCAGCTGCCTTTCAATTTATGCCAAGTCCTTACTGAGTTTATACTTGAATAGTAAATATGTCTTCTGAGTTTCACAGTGTCTTAAACTCAATGCACATTTTTATTTTCTTCCTTTCCCACCCTTTCTTGTTTGTAATTCATTAAACTGTCCTATTATAGAGCTGATTTCCTTCCTGGCCGTACTTGTTGGGGTGCTGGATTTTTTTCCATGTCTTTAGTCTTCCGTAAATTCAAATATATATATATATATATATATATATATATATATATATATATATATATATTCCCTTCTTTAGCTTGTGGTGAATACAGTAATTTGCATTGAAGAAA
>NC_081573.1:33239908-33279127 GCF_022355385.1 Mustela nigripes
TAAAACATTTGTTGCCTTTTTTGACTAAGATTTCACAACTTTCATTGATGCCTACTGCTAAGGTTTCAAGACCTCATCCTCTGAGTTTTAAGGGCTCCTTTCCAGGGTAGGAGAGGGTCAAGTAAAAAGAATTAAGAAGCAAAGGTAATCATTTACTCATCCTGCAGATCTTTACTGAGCACCTAATATTTTCTGGGGACTGGACCTATGTGGTATACAAAACAGATCTGTTCATGGAGCTTATGTCTGATAGTGGGGGGAAAACAATGTATTTGTTTAACAGTGCCTTAAAAGAAAAGATTAGGGTACTATGAGAGAGAATGGGGGCACTTCATCTAGATGGGTGGAAAGAGGCAGAAGGAACCTCACTGAGTAAGTTAACTATCAGTAAAAACTCCAAGGAAAAAGTAGGACATAGCCAGGTAGAGACACTGAGGACAAGCTTCAAGGACTATATAGCTGTGGGAACACATCATTCTAGGTGAAGGCCTAACAAGAAGGAAAGCTCAGTGAGCTTCGGGATTTGATGGGAGGCCCCATAGCTAGTAAGGTAGGAACTGAGATGGTACAACAGTGTGCTCCCCTGTTGGAGAAGTCAGGGGACCAGTCATGAAGCCATGCTAAAGATTTTGTATTTTATCCTAAGTGCAGTAGAAAACAGAGTTTAAGTATGGAAGTGCTTTGATAAATAACTTCAAAAGATACTCTGGCATCTATACGGAGAATGGAGAAGGCGTGGGGGCAGGCTGCGGCGGGGTATGCAGGACAGAGGACAAGCAAAACATGGAAATTTGAAGTCCAGCAGGGAGACTTTGAAGTGAAGTGAAGTGAAGGTGGTCTATAAGTTCAGTGGAGAAAAGTAGAATTAATAGGTAATCTGTCACAAATCAAAGGAATACGGGAGCCTATTAGCTTTCTAGAAATCTACCCTTGAATTTTGTTCATAAGTTTTAATCTTGGAACTGCTTCAAAGGGAAAAACCACATAAAAGAGAAAAAAATTAGGGAATAACAATGTGGAAGAGAATAAACAGATCAATATTCTGCATTGCATGTTAAGCAAAATTGAAAGCTAGGCTTTTACTGATGATACATTGTACCACATAGAAAAACAAAAAAATTAAGTTACGGCATTTCTCCAATGATTTATTGGGGAAATGCTCCCAGAGTTCTAGTCCAAAAAAAAAAAAGGTTTTAATGACTTACTATCTTTTTGGAATGATATTAGTAAAGCAAGGTAAAGTTATGGTGCCATTTGCATGCCAGGACACAAGGATTCAATCAAAGAAAAATTTCATCTGCAGGAAATGACTTGCATGAATTTCCAACATCCTGAGTATGTATCTAGGAAACAAACTGTTCAACGAAGTTCAGCTCTTTCCAAGATTGTCCATTTTTATTCACTTAAAACAATTGTTTTTAAGATTTTGAGTCAGAGCACGAGCTGGGTGGGAGGTAGGAACAGAGAGAGAGGGACAAGCAGACTTAGCACTGAGTATGGAGCCCAACAAGGGGCTCCATCTCACAATTCTGAGATGGCAACCTGAGCCAAAGTCAAGAGGTGGATGCCTGACCAACTGTGCCACCCAGGAGCCCCCATTAAACAATTTTTAATATAGGAACACCTGGGTGGCTTTGTAGGTTGAGTGTCTGCCTCTTGGTTTTGGCTCAGGTCATGCTCTCATTGGTTGTGGGATCAAGCCCACAACCTGGCCTCTCACTCAGCAGGGATTCTCCTCCTCTGCCCCTCCCCCCTTCAAATCTTAAAAAAAATTTTTTAATGCTTACCCACAATCAAAGGATTTTTAAATGATTATTGATGAAAAACATATATTCAAGTAAGTGTTAAATATTTTCTTTAAAGGCCACCATTCTATTTTTAGCAGAAAAACATCATGTTCTGATTTCTAGGAGTATTGTATGAAAACTCAGGAATTGGAGCAATATATAAGCATGACTGGTTAAACATGCCCTTGGGAGTAAGCCTGGACCCAGTCCCAGCTCCATGATTCCACTTACCTTACCTCCCATATGTAAGTACTTCTGCGTTTCTCAATCTTTTTTTTCTCGTAGAGTTTCAAGTATTTCAAAAAAAGACAATGTATTTATAAGTGTTTAGCACAGTAACTGGCATATGCCTGAGTAAATGGGTCCTATTATTAACTTTACGCCCATTTGTTCTTAAAGGCGGACATGGTGGGGGAGCCCCAGTGGCTTAGTTGGTTAAGCGTCTGACTTCAGCTTAGAACATGATCTTAGGGTCCTGCGATCCAGCCCCATGCTGGGCTCTCCACTCAGCGGGGAGTTTCCTTTTCCCTATCCATCTCCCCCTACTTGTGCTCTCTCTCAAAAAAAAAGTCTTAAAAAAAAAAAAAAAAAAAAAGGCCAGACATGGTGAAGTGGATTATAAATAGCCACAAGTTGTTTGACATCCCTCCCATCTATAAATGACGTTTATGTCCCCTCCCCTAAAACCTGGATAGGCTCTGTGTTTGTTTGACCAATAGAATTCAGTGGAAGTGAGACTGTGCCGGTTTCCAATATCTAAATGGCAACTTCTTGAAATATTTGCTCTTAGGCCCAGCCACCATAGTATGAGAAAACGCAAGCATCCCTGGGAAGACGTACAGGGAAAGAGAATAAGGAACCCCCTTCCTACCAGCCACCAGTCCTCTAATAAACATTCACAGCTGAGCTCCCAGCCAAGAGCCAACAATAATTTGCCAGTCATGTGAGTGAGCGTGTTGGAAGAAGCTCCTCCATCTAGCCCCATTCCAGCTGCCCCAACTGATGCCAAGTATAACAGAGACTAGCTGTCACTACCAAGTCCTGCCCAAACTGCAGATTAGTAAGCACATTAATTGCTGTTTTAAGACACTAAATTTTGGGGTGTCTTGTAACAGCAACAGAAAACCAAGAACAGATGAAATCATCAAGTTTCCTACTCCACTCTGATCCCATACATGATTTAGAAAAAGGGTAGGCAAGTTCATTTAGTCCAGAAGAAATAAGTGGTTTATAGAGAAAAACAGGTCATGAGGAAATGCTGAGTTTGCTCTGAGCTGCAAAACCGCTTAACTTAAATATAACTCAGTCTAGTTAATCAGCAAACCTTTATAGATACCTGTCCTCTACCTGGAGCTAAGTAGAGTATCTCTGACAATTGATCTCATTCACCCTGGATGCAACTGTCTTGGTAACCAGGTTTAGTTCCAGATCCCAATGTTATTATTTATTTATTTGTTTATTTGAGAGAGACATTACGGATGCGTGAGTAGGGGAGGGGCAGGGGGGAGGAAGAGGGACAAGCAGATTCCCTGCTGAGGGAGGAGCCCTATGGCGGGTTGAAGGGGGGGGACGCAGGGGTGAGGGGAGGTGCTCCATCCCTTGACCATGACTAGGAGATCACTACCTGAGTCGAAAACAGAGGATCGCCCAACCAACCCAGTGAGCCTCCCGTAGGCACCCCTCACTTTTATCTATTTTATATACATTCAGAATATCAACCCATTCAGGCTGGCCATCTGACCCTCAGATCAAACCTAAACCTAATGCAACCAGACACATAAGGCCTAGTAGTCCAATCAAAAGAAATCAGCTCTAGGGAATCCTTTTGCAAAATTTGGCAGTTTGGGAGAGGAGTTTTCCTGGAAGTTATTCAATTTCTGATTAAGTTGGTTCAATGATTGTCAACTTTTATCTCGCCTTATTAGCCAAGAAACTAATAAATGCCAAATAATATTTATGATGTGTGTGACTATTATCTTTATGATGTAAATTACGTCTACTGTTTGTGGTGGCTTTCCTTCCACTAAAGAGAGTCACTGGGGCACCTTTGGCGGCTGCCTTTGGCTCTGCTCATGATCCCAAGGTTATAGTTTGGAACCCCGCATCACGCTCTCTGTGGAGAGCCTGCTTCTCCCTCTGCCTGCTGCTCCCCCAGCTTGTGCTCTCTCTGTCAAATGAAGACAATCTTTCATTAAAAAGATTTTATTTATTTTAGAGAGAGATAACGGGGATTTGGGCAGAGGGAGATGGGAGAGAATCTCAAAGCTGACTCCGCTATGAGTGCGGAGTCCCACGCAGCGCTGGATTTCAGGATCCTGAGATCATGTCCTGAGCGGAAGAGTTCCACCCTCAAGGGCTGAGCCACCCAAGCGGTCCCCATTTAATTTTAAATCCTATAATTTATTCCCGAATTGCAAGTGAAGAAATTGAGGCTCTTCGCTTCTATTCCTTCTTCCGTAAGATAGGGGCAACGTGAGATTTAACCGCCACAACGCCAGAGAACACTCCAATAACCCCAAACGTCCCATTGAGTCCCATAGGGTTACCCTAACGCCTCTCTACCCCTACCCCTCACTTCCCTTCCCCATCTTTGCCCCGCCCACGGCGTCAAATAGCGCGCGCGGGGGATTGGCTCTCGGGAAGCGCGAGGCGGCGGAAGGGGTTTTGGTGGCCATGGTGACGGGAGGAGGGGCGCGGCGCTGGGCTGTGGTAACTGACGCCCGGACCCCGCAGCGGCCGCGACGCACCCTGAGAGACCTGGTTGGTTGTGAGGGCCCCGCAGGCGCGTGGCCGCTCCAGGGGAGCCTGAGGCCCGGGCCTCGCACGTAGGGCCTACCCCGGCTGCGCCGTGAGCGGGCTAGGCCTCCCAGATGCGGGTTGCGGCTCTACAGAGCCGAGCCGAGGCTGGGCCCGGGCCGCGGACGGGATAGGAGGCCGGCGGGCCCGCTCGCCCTGCGGGTGGATGCGGCGGCGGCGGCGGCGATGGACGCCCTAGAGGAAGAGAGCTTCGCGCTGTCCTTGTGAGTGATGCGGCCTGGCGCTGCCGGCGCCTGCCTGGGCCTCCGCCCTGAGAAGTGGGTGTCCTGGAGGGGTGGGATGGGGGCGAGGGACCGCCATGGCTCCGCCCAAGTTCCTGCTGCCGAAGGCGCGGCCGCAGCGACGCCGGGTTCAAGCCGGGAGTGCGGGCGAGTATCATGCTTTGAGCAACGCCTCCATCACAATCCCTACACCTGCGACCCCTAGTCGTCAGCAAAACCTGGCAGCTTTGAGCTGCCGAGGCAGACCACAGGTCAGAGGACCCTCCACCACCACCACCTCCTCCATCATCACTTCTGGGGACTCCTGATCCGATTGCCCCCCCTGGCCAGTATCTCGCTGGTGCCAGGTTTACGCTTACAAGACGATAGGTGTGGGGTGATAGCGAAGATGCGGTGAGTAAACCCAAAGGACAAACATGAGGAGCCTTAAGATGTGCCCTGAGAGCCGCTGCTCCCCTTTATTTGTCCCTTTTGTCGTTCCTTGTGTCCTAATGGGTTTTCTGAAAATGGAGCCATTCAACTTCAATATCACGAACATGTCAAACATGTTTCCTGTTTGGAATTGCTGCTTTAGCCAATAATCATTCTTAATGGCTGAAGCTGGGTGATGGGAAGTTCCTTTTGCTGTTTTTAGACACGTTTGAAAATGTCCCTCATGCACTTTTTAAAGCGAATTCTTTGAAACAGCACCTAATCCAGGTATATTTTTCAGCTCTTCCGCCTCTGATGCAGAATTTGATGCTGTAGTTGGATATTTAGAGGACATTATCATGGGTAAGCTGCCTCGAGCCTCCGTCTAACCTGTGCTCTTCAGTTCTTAGACCCTTGTGGTTTGGAGAGTTAATTTGGAGAGAAAACAGCAAGCTGCATATACATCTTAAATGTAGCAAAGAGTAGTATTAAGTAAGCCATACTGTGATTATAGAGGCAAACATCCCCCCTTGTTTTAACAACTAATAACCATGGATTCAGGTAATGGGCCCTAGAAGTTAGGAGGCACTTGGCAAAACTGACCTACATTATTTCAGAGAGTAAGAGGAATCCCATTTTCAGTTTTGAGCATTAATGTTTTTGTCACATAAACCACCAGCATAATACCATAGCCATAGCACATGTTTCCATGAAGAAAATAAAATGCCATACTTGAGCTGGTTCTGTATTTTCCTAGGTTCTGAGTTCCTTTTTGTGCATTCGTTTTGGTGCATACAGACCTAAATATAATAAGCAGTAACAGGCACCCAAGGTTTAAGACAAATACATGGGAGTGGAAAACTTTGAGTTTTCTTAAAATTAGACAAAAAAGGACTACATTATTTTAGTGGTATTTCACAGTCTCTAGTTTAGTCTGAAAATTACTGACCCAAGCTTTTGTATCTTCAGAAGAGGTCGCAAAAATGTTGACACCCTTAACACATAAATACAGAGGTTTCACCAGTAAGCTCTTGTCCTGTGTGAATCTGAGGGTTTCTGGGGAATCTTCAGGAATACTTTCGAGTTCTTCTGTCCTTTTGGGCACCCCGTGTGCCATGGAAAAAGGAACCATCTTTAAGTTCAGGTATTTCCTTTTATTTTCAGGAGTAACATTCTCTTGTTAAAATTCCCTATTCTCTCACATTTAGGTGTTTTCTATAAGCTAATAATGAATCCATCCAAAAGCCACCTGGCAGTCCTTTATGATAGGTACTCTGATCATCCTCATTTTCCAGTTGACAAAAGTAGGGCTTAGAGATACTAGAAAATGTGCCCAAGGTCACAGTTTAAGCGCCTGAGCTAGGATCAGAGCCCATATGCTTAATCACTACACTGTTTCTACTATAGCTAATGAAATCCTATTAGAAGAGAACCATTCCATTCCCTTGTGGAAAAGGAATGTGAAGAAGTTCCCAAGCCATCCTATATGGGTATGTTTAAAATGGACCAAAGGACAGTTGTAATGGTTGCACAACAATGGGGATGTACTTAACGCCACCAAACCATACTCAGAAACAGTTAAAACCATGAATTTTATGTGAGGTATATGTTATCACAATTTTTAAAAATATTGGTATTTTTTACTAATTAATAATAATTGAACACTGGTGTCGTAATGCACACTTGGTTAGAACATCTGTAGCTTTCCCTCTCCTTGAGACCGGCCACTGAGAAAGCAGTTGTGCTGGTACAGAATTCCTGCTTGCTTACGAGTTAGAAAAGTTTTTAGTCTCCACCAAAAAGCCTAACATTTTCCTGTTGTGGTTCAGATGATGAGTTCCAGTTATTACAAAGAAATTTCATGGACAAGTACTATCAGGAGTTTGAAGACACAGAAGAGAATAAACTCACCTACACACCTATTTTTAATGAATACGTAAGTGGCTTTGTTTCTCTCCTCAGAGATCGGGAGTTCTTTAAAATGTGAATTTAGAACCAAAAGATAATGACATTCGCTGCACTTTTAGAAGCTGCCACCAATACCTGCCAGGAATTGTTTAGAATTCAGTCTAGTTCTCACCTCCCATTGCTTTCCTCTGCAGTGTTTGATGATTGCTGTCCAACTTCTGTTTTTAAAAAATGGCTTGATCATAATCCTGTTTTCAGTTATTATATATGGGTTCGCCATACTCTGCCTTTATATGCTTTGACCTTTGGACTTGCACACACTACAGTTGACCCTTAACTAGGGGTCCTGACGCCTGTAGAGTGGAAAAAACTTTTGACCCTTCAAAAACTACTAACAGCCTGTTGTTGACTGGAAGCTTAACCAATAACAGAAATAATTGATAAACACATATTTTGTATAGGTATCCTATACTGTGTTCTTATAATAAAGGAAGCTAGGGAAAAGAAAATATTAAAGTCATAAAGAAAATGCAGTTAAAGTCCTATATTGTATTTATTTAAAAAAAAAGTCCACGTATATGTGCAGTCACACAGTTCAAACCCTAATCGTTCAAGGGGCAACTGTATTTTTTTCTACTAAACATCTAGTCAGGTACTACCTGACTGTTAGGCAGAAGTGAAGACCAAGACCATTAACTAGTTGGTGTGAAGACCAAGACTAGAACCCAGAAGTCTCAAGTCTAGGCCCTCGGGTCTTTCCATTGTGTTGAGGCCTCAAATAACCTCTTGGAATGATCTCATCTGTCTGAGCAAAGGTTTGATCCTCCAGACTTTCTTAACCTTGGAAACATGGCGAACTCGATGGTTTTCTCCACACAAGCCTCGGCTTATAAGGAGCCTGTGATTACCTCCAACAATATACCTCTCTTTACGTTCTTTTTGCACATATTCCATCTACCCGAGAAAAAAAGGTCCCACTTACTTCATTCTTCACTTCCCGCCACGGGGGTTGTTGCGAGCCCTGCCGTCCCCTGCCTCCACCTACGTCAGCGTGTTCCGTCCGTGTTCCTCCTGTCAGTGTAAATCCCTGCGCAGGCGCTCTCCGGCGTGGGCCAGGGCGCATGCTCAGTGAGGACGGAGGATGTAGCCTGGCGCATGGAATAGGCTCTTGCGAAATGTTTGCAAAGGGCTAGCGGCCGGGCTTTCTGAAAAGCAGCCTTGTTTTCCTAAAACCAAAATCCTTTCCACCGTGACAGATTTCTCTGGTAGAAAAGTATATTGAAGAACAGCTGCTGGAGCGGATTCCTGGATTTAACATGGCGGCTTTCACCACGACTTTACAGTGAGTTGAGCTAGACTCTGCATTTTTATCTCTTCCCCCCTTCCTCCTCCTCCACTCTGAAAAAGACCCTTTTTTTTTCTTCATTGCGTGAACCTAAAGGCTGAGAGCTCTGGGTGGTCAGGTTCTGGGATGGAAAGCCCTCAAAACCGTCTAGTGGAATCTTGAAGAGAAAGAATCTGTTTCTGTCGTTCATGAAACGGCCATCCTTTTCTTTTGCAGGCACCATAAAGATGAAGTGGCTGGTGACATATTTGACATGCTGCTCACGTTTACAGATTTTCTGGCTTTTAAAGAAATGTTTCTGGACTACAGAGCAGTAAGTCACTCTTGCTCACTTTGTCAGCCACTTTGAACCAGAGAAATTCCAAGTAGGCCTGTCAAGCACAGACCAACTGCCAGATTTCTCCCCACAACTGGCCAGTGTCAGTTTGGCAGCTAGTAAGGTACTAGGAGCGTGAGCTGCGGTGCTCCCGACAGGGATCCCACACCCTTACTGAGGAACTGCATGCTCATGTGTTGTCGCAACAGGTCCCAGTACCTCTTATAGACCCTCACTAATTAAAAGAACAAAATCAAAGAGGTCTAATTGCCTTGCCTTTCTTATAAGGCAGGCTTTTAATAGGAAAAAAATATTTCAGCTAAGGGAGAAACACTTTTTAGAGTGATGGGGCCAATGCCGAACAAGAATGCCAAATAACCTCCTTCCCTCTCTAGTCTGCTCCCTCCTGGGGCCTACCCTCCCCGTGAGTACCTCCTTTCCTATGCCTGAGGCAGGGTACTGGGCTAGAAAGGACTCTCCCACCCCCATTCCTTGCTTCTTAAGATTGTTTTCTCACGCAGGAAAAAGAAGGCCGGGGACTGGACTTAAGCAGTGGTTTAGTGGTGACTTCATTGTGCAAATCCTCTTCTGTGCCAGCTTCCCAGAATGACCTGCGACCCTAGGTCCCACCACCAAGCAATGGGATCTTTCTGGATGTTGCCAGCCCAGTAGACTGGACGAGGCTCTGGCTAATGTGACAGAATACATGTTAGAAAGACCGACTGCTCTACAACTTCTTATTAATGTTAAGTATTGATCTGGGTCAAGACAATGGTCTGACCCTCCTGAGACCCTGAAGCACCTTCTCGTGTTCAGTAATCCTAGCACTCCTCCCCAAGCAGACCCCTCTCAGGCCTCTGCATTAGGCTCCGGCTCTGGAGCTTGGCATTGCCCTGGGGTCACTTCCCCTGCATATGTGTTGGTAGGTCATCTCCAGGCCTCTTTGGCTCAACAGGCTCTGCATGTCCTCCAGGTTTTTTGTGTTGCCACAGCCCTCTGTATTGATCACTCTCAGACCTGCAGCCTCAGTGGGCTTTTTGCCTGTGGGAGAACGTATCTCTAGGCTCTTAGTCAAGCCAGCTGCCTGCCCAGCTGAGCTCTCTGCAGCTCTTCCCATTCTAGCTCGTTTGGGCTGTAGGAATCAACTGAGAGGTGTCCCTTTCCTGAAGCTACATGTGGAAATCATTTCCTTGTCTTACACTTGGCAGTCCTTGCATCACTGTTTTCTGCGGTCCTCATGTGGTCTGTTTCTAGAATTCTCTTAAGCATTTTTAGAAAAATATTTTTATAGAAAAATACTCAGGCTAACCTAGTGGATATAATCTTGGAGCTTCCAGATTACCCACTTAAAGATCAAAGTATTATATGCTGTGTGCTTTTTAGCTGTTAGTGCTATGAAAGCAAAAATGCTTTCTGCGTTGGCCTTCCTGATCTACTGGGCACCAACGAGCATGTGCTTAATGCTGTGGAAGTAGGCTCAAAGGTCTCCCCTTCTTATAGCATGTTAAGTGTCTGTACAGGTTTGCTAAAACCCTTTCTATATAAATAAGTTTATTAGGTTTTCTGTTGGGGTAGGGTCTCTAGTTCCTTCCTCCTGTCAAAATCTCCCTACCAAGATGGTGTTCCACTGAGCGAGCTCAGCTCAAGTAGGAGAGAGCAGACAGCTTTACTGGTCACATGTATGCTTTGATTTAGCACAACGTTTCATAGAAAGTACTGACCAGGAAACACAGGTGTCACATCTCTAGAGAGAAAGTACGTAGTATTTCAATTCCCAGTGTGTACCTTCTGTGTTTTTTGTAAGTAAAATTAAGACTATACTGATCTCAGTCACCCATTCTGGTTTTCAAGTATGAGCTATATAGACTATGTGTTTTTCTGTACTGATGTGTGACGCTTATTAAATACTTTTGTACCATGAGTAAACTTGGAGGTATGTTGCAAGAACCGTGATTCTTAAGGGTCTTCTTTACTGTCGCCGCTGTTGTTGGGTCACTGCTATGGTGATCTTTCAAGCCAAAGGCACTCTCAGAGCCAACTTTTTCAAATGCTCCGCCTCCTGGCCTTGCTTTCCCTTCTTGCCCTTTTCAGAGAGGACTACGTACTATAGGCCTGGCCTGGCCTGGTCAAAGTACTTGATGAAAACCTGTTGGTCTGTCTGCCGGTGGAAAAAAAGCCATGGATGTTGACAGGTCCAAAGAATCGCTTATGAAAAATGAGAACAGAGGCAAACCGTTTTTTTCCACTTAGAGGTAAAAAAAGCAGGCAAGCCTGCTGTAGCAAAGTATGAGCAGGTAGGCTTTCTGATTTCTTATAAAACAAACTAGCAGGGCACTTGGGGGGCTCAGTTGGTTATGTGTCTGCCTTCGGCTCAGGTCGTAATCCCAGGGTCCTGGGATTGAGCTCTCTGCTCAGCAGGGAGCCTGCTTCTCCCTTGCTCCCTGCTCATGCTTATGCACATGGGCTCTCTTTGAAATGAATAAAATCTGAAAAAATGAAAACAAAAAAGAAAAATCCACCAACTAGAAACCTGTCTTTGTCCACATAGGAACTTACATCCTCATGTGTCACCTATGATGGGGCTCAGGGCTTATCCTGGCCAGCCTCAGAGACAGCGATACAACTTACTACTTGTGGCCTCCTCACCCGTAAGAAGCAATATTCACTTGAACTGCAGGGTCGAAGGATCAGGGGTGGGGTTGGGGGGCTCAGGCTTAAACCAGAAGCAAGCAGTCCAGTTGAGCATACTGACATCTGCAAGGCAATAGGCTGTTGTAGCAGGGTCAGAAACCTTGAAGACTTCCTTAGGATTTTTATTTCCTCTTTAGCCTCAAAAGAAAATGGGTTGATCCTTAACGCGGAACTTTCTTCTCTGGTTGAGTCCTGGAATGACTAGCAATTGCTCAAATTCTGAGGCACTTAAGAGTAAAAGGGGATGCTGTTTGTGTTTGTTAACAGGCACGAACTGGGCATGTCCCAGGGTGAGTGGGACATGGGTGTCTGGCTACATCCCCAACCCCCAGAGCTAGAGTCGTTGCCACAACCGCGTGCCTCTACAGCGGCCCCCACACCGCCATCAGCAGGAGCTCTGTCCCAAGACCCCTGCCCCCCCATACCTGAGATCATGGATAGCACCAAACTCTATACAGTGTCTTTCCCTCTACATCCTCCCCCCACCGTGATAAAAGTTCAATTTCTAAAGACATGGTAAGAGATGAACAACAATAAAATAAAACCTTTCTAAACATACACTGTTAACGAAAGTTACTTGAGTGTGGTCTCTCTCAAGATCTCTTACTGTCCTGTATTCCTCTGATGATGGGAGCTGACCCAGCACATACAGGAGAGGTGAAGGGAGGTGAAGGGCACACGTGCTGGCGTGCAGTGTGACCTTGCTGGGAGCCTTCTCAGCAGGAGGACCATCTGTTTCCAGACTGTCTGGCCACTAGTCAAACCACCGAAGGCGAGAATGTGGATCAGGGGAGACCACTGTATTTACATTCTGATTGTCCCCGGGGTTGTCCAAAAAGGACCAAGGGGTGCCCAGAAATGCCTTCAGCTGATCATTCAAAGCATGTTACTCTGGCAGCAAAAGTATGAGCTCAGTTGGGAGGACTGCCCCTCGCTGTGGTCTGTGCCAGCCTCCTGAAATCAAGCGTGGTCATCGGCTTTGATGACATGCTCCCTGAACTGCATAAAGCCTGGAAGGGAGCTAACAGGAGGGCAGTGTTCAGTCCAGCAAGATGACCTAAGAAGCCTAAAGCTAGAGTCATGATTCAGTGTTCAACTGAGACCCTCAGTAAAAGGTGTGTTCAACCTGTCGGGACACATGGCCAGGCAGGTAGGAAGTGGGTCAGGCCGCCTCTGGTAAAGGAGGTCACTAGTGCTGCTGAGTGACTCCAGAACTGGATTTACCCACTCCAGGTACTTGGAACCTCTCACTGCAACCCTTCCCTGCACCTTCCCAGAATTTATAAGCATCTACAACCAGGATTACCCAACACCTTTTCCAAATAAATTCTTCCATCTTTATTTTTATAAAAAAAAAAAAACAACAACAAAAAACCCAAAGAACAAAGTCACCACCAAGCACAGGACAACTTACCAGGCAAGGTCTTGATTCCCTCCCTCCTTCATGTCCCCCGTGCCTCATCAACAGTGTCAGGGAAGCAGTCGGCATGGTTAGCTTTTCCCCAAGGGAGTGTTACAAACAAGGGAGGGAGGGAGGGAAGGCTGGCTGGGTATTTCATCACTGAGAAGTTGCTTCCAACAGATTGTTTGAAATCACGCTTACGTTTGAAATGCAGGAAAGGAAGACCATGCCATCAGAAATCATACCCCTCCTTCTGCCAAGGTTTTCGAAGCAGCCTTTCATTTGCGGGGAGGGTCAGAATTGTGTTTTATGGGCCGGGGCGGGGGAGGGGGGCACTTGGGTGGCTCACTCAGTTAAATGGCCATCTCTTGATCTTAGCTCAGGTCTCAATCTCAGGGTTGTGAGTTCAAGACTTACTTACAAAAAAACCCCAAAAACAGCAACAAAAAACCCCCTGTGTTTTAAGGACCCAGACCAGTTTCAAAAACTTGCTCTGTAGTCCCAGAACAAAGACTAAGATAAATACACATGGTTTGTTAGGCTTATTCTACAGAAGGTCAGGGGCTGCAGGTCTGGAGTCCTTGTTAGTGTACTTAGTGTTGGTGAGAAGCCTGGGCCCCAGCCTGGGACACTGAAGTCTTCTAAAGACAAAGCAGAGACACTGAGAGGCCCGTATCCCCCGTCGCCTTCCACTACATACGGAGGATGGGCAGGCGGTCCCAGCCACTGGCCTCCTTCCAGCCCCTGTGCGTGCTGACTTGGGCCAAACCAGAGGAACGATCCTGATTCCTTAGGAGTCTGACGAGCAGAGCAGAGCAAGCGTAGTCCCTTCTAGGCCGACTCCACAGAGGGCTCAGGCCTCAGGCTTGCGGGCCGCCCCACGCTGGGACCTGGCTGCAGCCAACGGCCCCAAGGGGGCCATGGCACGCGTGGTCTAGGCGTAGCCCCCAGCCATCTGACTGGTGGCTGCATTGCTGCCCACTCCCCGCCAGGCCTGGAAGCTGAAGAAAGCGCTCACTCCGTAGGCAATCATCACTAAACACGAAAAGAACTGGAAGAGGAAGAAGACACCAAAGCTGAGTTGGTGTGCACTGTGGCAATGGGGGGAGGGGGTCAGGGGGGACAGATAGGACCACCAGACAGCCTCAGAAGGGCATATACAGTAAAACCTGGAGTAGTGCTCCCCACTTAACTAGAACAAGCTGCACTGGCAGCCACCCCAACTCCAATTAGCCACATACTCACTTCCCAAGTGTTTGTAGGGATGCCAACATTACATTCTTGTGGGGGAAACCATGGCTAACCACGCAGCAAGGTAGGTCAGACTGTGACACGGGCAACTGGACAGTGTGCTGAGAGTGACCGAAGGGTAGGAACTCCTTCAGACACACATCAGGAATTTAGTTTTAAAAAGACAATGTTCAGGGCACCTGGGTGGCTCAGTGGGTTAAAACCTCTGTCTTCAGCTCAGGTCATGATCCCAGGGTCCTAGATAGAGCCCCATATGGGGCTTGCTGCTTCCCACCCATTCCCCTGCCTGCCTGCCTGTCTACTTGTGACCTCAGTCAACTAAATAAATAAAATATTAAAAAAAAAAAAAAAAAGACAATGTTCAAGTAGTACCCAAGAGGGGTACCTAAGTGGCTCAGTGGGTTAAGCCTCTGTCTTCAGCTTGGGTCACAATCCCAGAGACCTGGGATTGAGCCCTGCATCGGGCTCCCTGCTCAGCAGAGAGCCTGCTTCTCCCATTCCATCTGCCTGCTGCTCCCCCTGCCTTTCTCTGTCAAATAAATAAGTAAAATCTAAATAAATAAATAAATAAAAAGGTATCCAAGGAATTCTCTGGAATTAGTTTATAGGTGGACTACACTGGCCCCTGCAGCCGCATTCTGAAGCTGAGGAAACCCATGTCCTGGTCTTGCTCCTGCCCAACCTTGGACTGTACCTTGGCGTGTTCACCTCACTGAGCCTCAGTTTCTTTGTCTGTCCAGAGGAACTGGTAGTCCCTCAGTGTGGAAGTCAAGGGGTCCTGTGAGGTAATGTCTGCACAGGGCCCCATGGACTGAAGCGTGACAGGTGTGGGCAGGGTCGCTGGTATGCCACTCGCTGCTTGATATGAAGCCCAAGTCGGGGCTTCCTGAGAGAGCTGTAAATCCCCCCAAATGGTTTAAACCAAAAGGTACTGTGTGCGCCTTTTAAGACAGGTGGGCAGTTTTCAACAGATTCTCCAAGGGGGCACACAGACTATAAATCGGTACGAAGCACCTGTGTGCCAGAAAAGTTCAACAGTGAACCCAAAACTCCCATTTACCATTGAGAGTATTTTCAAGTGTTGCAGTTCCTTGAGGTTTACTGCTAACTGTGGAAGACAAACCTGCACGTCCCTAAGCCCCTCCTGAGAAGGAGGTCCCTTGGTGATGGCAGATGCTGGCCTCAGACCAGGGGGTGGTGGAAGCCCAGAGGCACAGACTTGGTTTGACCCGCCCCTCCCCCATCACTGCCAAGGGCGCCCCCAGGGACCCATACTCACAGAGGCGGCCGCACGCTGGTTATACGGCCGGGTGCCCTTCAGGGACGTCAGCTCCACGGCAGCAGAGCAGGTGATGAAGGCCGTGATGTAGAGAACAGTTGCACCCACGTTGAATATCATTAACTAGGGAGTGGGGGGAGGGGAGAACAGGCTAAAGATGGCAGACTCTTTCAGTTGCCCCCAGCACACCCCTTTAATATCTAGAACAGAGGCTGGGACTCAAGGATGGGGATGGATACATGGGTCTTTCCCACTATACTCCTCAGGGTGGCAGTCCACATGGGGTCAACCCATAGGCCATCCAAGCGGGGAGCATAAACACACATAAGGCTGAGAGGGAAGGGGAAATGATGCGAAGGCCTAAAGTGATCTGGTCAGGGGAGGGGCAGTGACAGCCCCACAAGGCAAAACTCCATTCCCAATGGCAGGAGACCAAACAAAGGCCATCTCTGAGAGCACCAGCTGAAGAATTCCAGGGCCACATTATTCCATGCAAGCCTGGCCCCCACGCATGGCACTGTGGGCCTTGGTCCTGAGGCTGGCCCTGGGAAGACTTCCCATCTCTCTCTGCCCCACCATGGGGGAATCTCTGCCTGCCTTTTGGCCACATCCTAGACTCAAGGCCACCATGTCAAATGCCAGGGTGAGGACCCAGCTGGATTCTGGGGCTGACTGGCAGAAGGGACGCTTGGATGACAGTCAGGCCCAAGTCCCATTTCCCTAACACTTGGCCCCTGGAGCCCATAAACAGTCTTAGCAGAGATTGCAAACTGGTGGCCCTCAGGCACATTTGGTTCAACCTACAGATTTAAAAAAAAAAAAATTATCAATATTCTAAAATGAGACTTTTTTTAAAGCTTTTTTTTTTTTTTTTTTAAAGATTTCATTTATCTGAGAGAGAGAGAGAAAGAGATAGTGAGAGAGCACATGAGCAGGGAAGAGAGGGAGAAGCAGGGAGCCCGACGTGGGGCTCGATCCCAGAACCCCAAGATCATGACCTGAGCTGAAGGGAGATGCTTAGCCGACTGAGCCACCCAGGTGCCCCAAAAATGAGATTTCATATGAAAACCCAAAGAGCTCATATAAAACTTTCAATCTTAAAATATCAAGATTTGGTACCAAGGGGCCTGCATGCCCACTGACAGCAGGAGCTGGCTCCCTACAGACGGATGGGTACAGGCGCTCCAGAACCCCTCCCTCAACCTACATCACTCACTCACCTTGCCCAGGTCCGGTAGGGAGCTTGTAGTCCCCATTCCAGAAAATGCCAATTTGACAATCCCAATCCAGTCGTCTCCAGATGCAGCCAAGCCTTATCTGCCAATAGGCCCAGCAGCCAAAGAGACACTGCCCTGCTATCTTGGCCCAGGAAAGGAGCCTCTTTCCAACAAGAGCTGTGGCCGGAGCCCCAGGTCTGTGCTCAGAGACACTGAGGTCCCCGCCATCTTGGGAGATTTCTTTCTTCAAGGCTCCTAGGACATGGCCATGACCGGGACTGGACCCTCGCCAGGAAGTCCGGCCGTCCCCTCCTCAGCCTAGGATCTTCCCTGCAAGCCTAGCGGCCACCACAAACACGGCCTGGCTCCTGCCAGTGATGTCAAGATCTAACAAACCCGTTCTGTCTTGAGGATGACTCACGTTTCCTCAGTTTAAACAGTCATTGAATTCCACACAATGCCGCCTAGTCCCAGCCTTGCTTGTCTTACAATCATGTGCCTCTCTTGCCTCGCCGCTCACTGAAAGCCTCAGACCCCAGCTGCAGGGGTTTTCCAGGTCAGAGAAAAAAGCCCAGCGCGAGCTTTCTGTGTCTGGCCGGGGAACTTCCTATGGCCGCTCTCCCCTCTGTGTCCCGAGAAGACTGACCTGGACAAAGTGGGGAGGCCACCCTCTCCCAAGCTGTCGGGGACTTATTCTGGGTAATTCCTGATAGTCTGGCTGAGGGCTGGGAGAGTCTTGACAGACCTCCTGAAACACAGGTTCAAATCCCAACTGCCCCCACAAAACAGAAAAACACTTTCAAGATTCCAAATGCAGGGGGCTCTCCATTCGAGAGCCCTCACAGGGACACCTGGATGGCTCAGTGGTTAAGCGTCTGCCTTTGGCTCCGATCATGATCAAGCCCCATGTCCAGCTGCCTGCTCAGTGGGGAGTCTGCTTCACCCTGTCCCTCTCCCTCTGCCTGCTGCTCCTCCAGCTTGTGCTCTCTCTCTCTCAAATAAATAAGTAATATCTTTAAAAAAAAAAAAAAGAGAGAGAGAGAGAGAGCATGCCTCACTTCTCCCTTCTCTGAAGAAAGCCAAGTCTATGTCCTCCTATATTTGTGGCCATGGATCCTCCCTCCCCAACTCAGCTCTACAGCTGGCTGAGGGCCAACTCCCACCAGCCACATCTCAGGCAGGGAAGGTGCCTCTGTCACAGCTGCGCACAGAGGCAGATGGGTCAGCCTTGAGGCACACCCCCCCAACGCCGTGCTCCCACCCAGACTCACCACCAGCGGCCAGGGCACCATGTACATTTTCATGTGCAGCTGAAACAGGTAGAGGATGAAGAAGACGATTGTCACCAGCCAGAGGAAGACAGCCACGAACATGACCCAGCCGTAGGCCGGGTACAGGTGGTATGGGGTGTCGGCAATCAGGGCCCACACCAGCAGCCCCAGCACCTGGAGGGACGAAACAGGGCCAAGAGTCCCCCAGAGCCCCCAACACTCTGGCCGGAGGCCACGGGGCTCGCTCTGCAGGACACATTTCTCATTTAGTCAAAGAAACATTTATTTGGCTCCTACTGCATACCACGTAAGGGAGTTACCCTTGCCTGGTAACTCCTCCTTTCAGATCTCAGTTGAAATGTTGCACACCATGGGACACTTTCCCCCTGGTCCTCCAGTCTGGCTTCTAGAACACTTCTTTTGTGCCCTCCTGGCCCCCCAGGCACCCACCACCCAGGACCAGATTCTGTTTCCTTCCCCTGACTTTTGAGTTCCTTGAGGGCAGGACAATGACTGTCTCACAGCTGCATCCAGACACTCAGCACACCTCCCAGGGAGCCATCCTGGCCTCCTCCATGGCTTTCACCCCCTTCCTTGCTGCCCGAGATCCCCGAGGCTGAGGCACCCTCCCTTCTCCACAAGGGCATGCTCTGCAATCTCTGGAGCTAGGCATGTTTCAGCGCTAGCGCTGAGGCAGGGAGGGTCTAATGGGGGGCTCTGGAGAAAGACTCCCTTGCTGACAAAGAAGCACCAAGACAACTGTCCCTCTTCTTTCTTGGATGGCATCCAGGCATTGTGGCAGCAAGGCTCACGGGGACTCTGCCACAGCTGGAGAATGACCTAACCATCAGACGGATCAGAGAGAAATGGCTCAAGAGCCAAATCCATCTCTGGCTGCTGGTTCTGGAAACAAAAAGGCCTCTTGGCCAAAAGCTCCTATACCAGCCCCCGGAGAGCTGGTGCTCACCAGCGAGCACAGCCAGCACTGGGAACCTGCTGCATGCTCCCACCCCAGCGCCCCGCCAAGGACTGAAGGCATGTTGCGTACCCATTCCCCTACATGTGAAGGGTCAGGACAGGAATGACCTTAGCCGAGTCCAGAAATCTGTAGGACAATGCTCCTTTCTCCTCATCCTGCCCCTCCTGCCCAAGAGGCCGGGGAGGGCTATGGTTGACTTTTCCTCCCAGTGGGAGGTGGAGCCCTGGAGCCTGAGAGCCAACAGCTGAGCTTTAATCCTTCTCACACTGTTGGACCCTGGGCAAGCTCCTTTCCCTCTCTGTGCAGCTCCCATGGGACAACTCCAGTCTCCCCACCAGAATGCAGCTCCCCGAGGAGTCCAAGTTTGGTCACTGCTGTATCTCCAGGGCCCAGAGGTACCTGGTCAGCAGATGTGTGTGCAGAACTAACGAGCCTCGGTTTCCTTATCCATGAAATGGGGGTCAGAAACCTGCCCAGCACAGGAAGCAGAGGTGAATCGGTGATGTACTCCTGGCCTGCCCCCCTCCACCCACCAGAGATGGGCTGGTAGCGGCCTGGGTGGCCCAATTTAGGGGTGAGGAAGGCGGCAGGGCTGTTACCAGCAAGGACCCAAAGCTGGGGTGTCTCAGCACAGCACCGCCAGCTTTTACCACCCATCCTCCGGCACCCTGCCTGAGAAGGACATTATGAGGGCGGCCAAGAGCCCCCAGAGCTGGGTGAGGCCACTGCTCTGAAAGAGAACCACCCCCCCCAACACAGCTTGTTGCAGGACCCTCCCAGGTAAGAACCAGACTCATCAGGTACAATCATCCTTCCACTTCAAGCGGGGTCCTGATGGGCCCCCAGGCCAATGTGCTGCCTGCTCCAACCACCAAAAAAGGAAGTCAGAAAATGCACTGAACTGAAAATAAAGAGAAGACCAATTTGGCTTCACCCTAACATGTACCTACCACTTACTGGTACGATTACTCCTTGATTTGGCTGCAGAGACCACTGAACGCCCTCCGGATCCATGCCAGGCCTCAGGTAAGCCACTCCCTGTTTGGTTCATGGTTTCCCCACGACCCCCTCATTGGTGTGTACTATGTATTTCCCCCATTTTTCAAACAGAAACTCAGAGGGAAATATCTGCAGCTGCCCATGGTTCCCCCCAGGGTTGGGGGTAGGGCAGGATTTGAACCCAGCTCTGACCTCTGGAACCCAGGCTATTGAGAGTTACTTAGTAACACGTGAAAGATGAGGACACCCGAGCTGTCCCCTGGCTCTGCCCTGCCCTCCAGCCCAGCCCTGGTTTCCAGATCAGCAAGCGCAGCCTCTGAGAGATAAAGCCACCAGATAAGCAGCGGGAATTTCTGGGGTTCCTCCTGGCTTTGCCAACCTGGCCCTGTGCCCTGGGAGCCGCCTCGGTTTCTGCCCTCAAACAAGGAAAGGTCCACTCTTCCCTTGGAACCAGAGAGACTGGTTTTTCCTGTCCACTCTCCCCCGGCCCCAGGAATCTGAATGGCGCACTCCAACCCAGGGCCCAGGGAAACCCTACTCAGGACAGGGAGGCCCCACATTTGCCAACCCCTCTGCTAGCCTGACGGCCTCATCCCCACTCTGGCCAAAGACCCCTCCTGTAGCTGGAAGAAGGGGCCGGAGGACCTGTCCTGTGGTCTACTGGACAAGAGTAAACCCCACTTTTCAGAGGAAAGGGGACAGGAGTAGGTAGCCGAGGGTAAAGAGCAAAGGAGGGCCACCTGTCTCCAGAATGTGATCCAGGCCCCTCTGTCCAGGATAGTCGCCTTGCAGCTCGGGTGCCCCTCTCTGGGACCATTCATTCAACAAGTATCTATCCAACACCTACTACGGTGTGAGCCAAACAGACAAAACACCTGCTCTCCCAGAACTCCCACTCTATGGAGGGGACCCAGATAAAAGCCCAGTGCATCGATGAATGTGGGAAAGCAGGCCACAGGGCAAGGGGTAAGTGCTACGGAAAAAACTGCAGCTGAGAAGGAACGGGGCAGTGCGGTCATTTGCAATTTCAGATAAGAGGCCAAGAAAGATCTCACTGGGAAGGTGACTTGTGAGCAGCGGGAACAGCAAGGATTGGCCAGGAGAGAGGCACGGACCAGATTCTCTTTCACAGCCTCCAGAAGGAACCAACTATGCAATATCTCGATTTTGAAATTCTAGCCTCCAGGACGGTGAGACAACAGATTTCTATGGTCTGAAGCCGCCCAGTTTATGGTATGTTTGTGATGGCAGCCCCAGGAAACCAGTACATCTTTCTTAGCTACTCTTGGACAGCCGATGGATGTCACAATCTGACCTGTGATACTGACATCAGTTCTGATGGAGGGCTGGCCTACTACTCCCTGGGTTCAGGCTCTGGCCCTGCCAACTTACCAGCTATGACCCAGGGCAAGTTGCTGGACCTCTCTGTGCCTTAGTGTCCTCATCCTCCAAACGTACCTACCTCAGGGGGTAGTTCTGAGATTAAAGAAAGTAATACATGTAAGGGACTTAGATCAACACGTTCCACTGTCATTATCAACCTGAGAGGCTGGACTGTGGGTTTTCCAATCCATTCTCTGCCCATATTCCTGAGGTAGAAGTAATTGTGTGTGTAGTTCCCAGGGGTGTGAGGCCTCACTGAGATAAAGGACGTATCTAAACTTAAACACGAGGCATGGTGCCTGGCAGCTCAGGGCCCCATGCCAGTGTGGGCCCCACCCGTCTTTCAGATAAGGCAGCCGGCTTATCTGAAGGGCAGGCCCCAGAAGGGGAGCCCTGCCCAGCCCTAGAATGCCTGTGGAAGCACACTCCTTCTGTTCCTCACAGGCTGAGGGGTTCTGGGGAGAATCCTTCATCCTCAGACCTCAGTATGCCCCTCAGGACAATGGGAGCAAGCAGGTTCCACTTAGTGCTCTCAAAGGCTCCCTTCAGCCTAGGCCTGACACTCCTCCA
Organism: Mustela nigripes; assembly: GCF_022355385.1. NCBI lineage: Eukaryota > Metazoa > Chordata > Mammalia > Carnivora > Mustelidae > Mustela > Mustela nigripes. The sequence continues at coordinate 33,261,756 of NC_081573.1, forward strand.
ACTACACACCTCCCGCAGCGGGGCCCAAAGCCCTCTCCCCCTGGTGGCGGAGGGACCCCTCCATCGCCAGCACTAAGCTAAGTCTTTTCCCACCCAAAGACGGTCACTCTTCTAATCCCTCTCCACTTCTTGGGCTGGGTCAGACCCTTGTGGATTTGCTGTACAACCTTGGGAAAGTTACCCAAACTTTCTGATGTTTCTTTATCTGACATGTGAGAGGACTGGGCAGGTACACCCATCCTGGTCACCTCACAGGGGTGTCATTGCAGGTAAAATGCTGTGAAGGAAAAGGTCAACGGCTGTAGTGGTCGGGTGTGGTATGAGGGCCGTTGGCATCTCCGGGAAGGAGTGGAGAGGGGCTTACCTCCCGGAGTGGGGTGCCTCAAAGAGTGGCAGCACCTCAGAGCCCAGATGCTGACACTGGGGACTCAAACTCAGCCAAGGCAGGCAGGTCACAGAAATGGCCAAGGCCGTCTAGGCGGGAACTGCGGAACGGAGAGCAGCCTACTGGTGTCAGAGGAATGCAGCGCGACAGCCAAGACTTCTAATTTTCCAAGAGACACTAGAAATCTGAATTCCTATGTGAAATCTTCAGCTTTTTAAATGCTGGCAATGAACCCAAAGGTTTTGGAGATAATGTGAGGATGTGGCCCCACCCAAAAGCTGCCAGAACTCCCTTCTCTCCACTACACTCTCCAGGAAACTGGGACCCGGGGGCAACATGAGCCCTTCTGGGGTTCCCCCTCACAGGGACACATCTGGGCAGCTGAGGACACTCTGAACTTGGCCTGGCCAGGCCCAGCCTCCACCCCTGCCCTGACCCTTCTTCCCACAGTGAAAGGGACTTTATGGGGACAAAAGCCACCCATTGTGTCACGAGAGACAAAGGCGCAGGGGACAGAGGCTCCGGGGCGCCTGGACTGGCCACAACACACCCACACACTGGCCCCTCCCTGTGCAGAGGTGGCGGACTGGGGTGGGGGGGCAAGGACACAGCTCCCTGGAATCCCTGTACTGTACACCCCAGCACTCGGGAGTCCTGGGGGCCGCTTCCCAGCTCCACCACCGGGGGTCACAGATTTCACTCTTCTCGGCCTTCCTTTCACTCCAAAGCTCTCATTTGGCCTCTCCCACCTGGGCAAGCGGACAGGCCAACCCAGACCAACAGCAAAGGGCCTGTTAATATCCAGGGCCAGGCTCACTGGGCTGCCAAGAAAACCAGCTCACCCCTGTCTGCCCACTAAGCAGGTTCCCAGTGGCCCTGGGGACCAGGGCAGCGCCCCTGCGGCTCCCTGAGACCATTAATGAGCAGGAAATCGGGGCCTGGTCCTCACTGAGTTCCAGCATCAACCAATCACCAGCTGTCAAGGAGCGACCAACACCTGACCCCTGCCACATGTACGAAATAGCCTCCATCCACCATCCGTGGATAGCTTGGCAGCCTCATTTTTTTTTTTTTAATATTTTATTTACTTATTTGACAGAGATCACAAGCAGGCAGAGAGAGAGAGAGGAGGAAGCAGGCTCCCTGCTGAGGAGAGAGCCCGATACGGGGCTTGATCCAAGGACCCTGGGATCATGACCTGAGGCTTTAACCCACTGAGCCACCCAGGCACTCCGCATGCTGTTGTTTTCTTTTTAGTTTCTCATCATTTTATTTATTTATTTTATTTTTAAATAAAATTTTTATTTTTAAATAAATAAAATAAATAAATAAAATGAGAGAGGCACAGGCTTGACGGGAGAGTCCCACCTCTTTCCATGTACACCTGGTTAAACAACCATTCGAGGGCACCCAGCCCGTAACACTGAATTCAAGGCTATGCTTGCTGCTGTGTGTTCATGGGAGAGTGTCTTCCCCAGTCAGGGCCTGAGGGGCCCTCAAGGGCCGCCTTCACAGTTCTGTCACAAGCACAAACTACCTGTACTATATTTTTACACTGTATTTTCATGTATTTGGAAGATTTTTAAAGAAGGTATTTCATCGGGGCGCCTGGGTGGCTCAGTGGGTTAAGCCGCTGCCTTTGGCTCAGGTCATGATCTCAGGGTCCTGGGATCGAGTCCCACATCGGGCTCTTTGTTCAGCAGGAAGCCTGCTTCCTCCTCTCTCTCTCTCTCTCTGCCCGCCTTTCTGCCTACTTGTGATCTCTCTCTGTCAAATAAATAAATAAAATCTTTTAAAAAATTAAAAAAAAAAAAGAAGGTATTTCATTTATTTTTGAAATACGTAGTCTGTATGACATTGCATGTAACAAAATGGTATTTTTAGCACGTCTCCCTCCTACCCTGATACTCAGTTTCTTCCCCAGGGGCAAACAAAAGGGGCCTCTTAGGTATCTCTCCAGGAACTGTGCATGCACGCACGGCCGCCCGCACACCCTCTTTAAACAGGTGCATCTCTATATATTCTCTCTTCCTCCCTTACACACAATAGTATTCTACACACAGTTTTGCACCTTGCCTTTTCCACTTAGCTATACAGCCTGGAGAATGTCTGTCATTACAGACAGCTGCCCTCCTATTTTCTCCGAGGGCTAAGACGTTATCTTTTCACAAACTGCAAGATATGCCACTGTACACGTGTGTCATAATTTACTATAACAGTATGTATCAACTATGTTTCTATTAAAAAATAAATAAGGGGCACCAGGGTGGCTCAGTCGGTTAAGAATCTGCTTGGGCTCAGGTCATGACCCTAGGGTCCTAGGATCAAGTCCAGCATCGGCCTCTCTGCTCAGCAGGGAGCCGGCTTCTCCCTCTGTGCTCTCTCTCTCTGACAAAATAAATTTTTAAAAATCTTTAAAAATAAATAAATAAAATGCTGATGAGAAACTAAAAAGAAAACAACAACAGTGGCACCTGGGTGGCTCAGTGGGTTAAGCCTCTGTCTTCGGCTTGGGTCATGATCCCAGGGTCCTGGGATTGAGCCCCACATCGACCTCTCTGCTTAGTGGGGAGCTTGCTTCCCCCTCTCTGCCTGCTTCTCTGCCTATTTGTGACCTCTCTCTCTGTCAAATAAATGAATAAAATCTTTTTTAAAAAATAATAAACAGGGACACCTGGATGGCTCAGTTGGTTAAGCGGCTGCCTTTGTCTCAGGTCATGATCCCAGCGTCCTGGGATCGGGTCCCGCATCGGGTTCCTTGCTCAGCAGGGAGCCTGCTTCTCCCTCTGCCTCTGCCTGCCACTCTGTCTGCCTGTGCTCACTCTCTCTGACAAATAAATAAATAAAATCTTTTTAAAAAAATAAATAAAAATTAATAAAAGAAAGAAACAGAAGTGCGTGCAGCATAAAAAAACACCATGAGCAAAGTCAAAAACAACACTAGGAAAAAAACATTTGCAAATCATCTGGAGGTCCTAATAACTGGTAAGACAGACTTAAGACTCCACAGGATGGAGAAAGAGGACAAACAGACGACAAATACAAACAGCTCACCAACATGTTTTTCCAAGGCCAACCTCACTCATAAGAGAACTAGAAAACGCTACTACCCTGAGTGATGGCGGGGGTTGGGGGGGTCCTGATTCACCAGGCTGGTGACCCCTCCAGAGGGAGTTTAGCAAGCTCCATCAAAATCACGAACACTCAGACCCATGGCCAGCAGTCCCGCTTCTGGAAATGTACTGGACAGATGCACTCAGTAGCTTGTGTGTGCTCATTCACTGCAACAGGGTACAAAACAGCAGGAGTGGGAACCCCAGGTGTCTGTCCACAAAGGAATGGGCCCCATGAGTCCCAAGGCAGCAGGTAATAGACCGCTGCAAAGCCCTAAGCCAGCCATCGTACTCCATGCACAGAGAGCAGACCACAAGACATTTCTGTATGAAAAAGGAGCAGGCACAGAAGGATGTGCATAGAAAGACTGTACTCCTTGGGTCAAGTGAGGAGAGGTGGGACTCTCCCGTCAAGCCTGGGCCTCTCTCAAGAGTCTGAAATGGAACTTGGGAAACCAGGGCGGGCATGGGCGGGGTGACTCTAACTGGAAAGGACAAAGATTTTTCAGCCTGCTCTTTCCCAGCCCGTTTTATTCTGTACCGTAGTAAATATATTACCTATTAAAGAAATTCAGAACAGGAAGGATTAGAGAAAGAAAACACCCAGCACACTATGTGCTGTCAAGGGGGAAAAGCACCGCGGGGCACACGCACAGAGTGTTCCCATCTGTGGTTTTTAAAGTAAGGACAGGGGTCACGTGCACGTGCAGAAAAATGCATAGACTCAGCGTGGAACGCTGCCTTCCTGCAGGTGGTTACCTCGGGGGACTGGTCCAGGACTGATCCAGGAGGAGAGAGATGACATTCGAATTAATTACTCTTTGTATTGTTGGACTGTTCTGCTGTGTGCCTGTGTGATTTTCTCAAGGAATACAATTTTTTTAAATGCGCCCATTAGTAGAGAAAGGGCTACATGAACACTGACTGACACCAGGACATGCCCTGAATCGGTTAACAGGGAGGGACAGTAACAGAAGAGATCTCAGGTGGTCTGGGTGTAAGAAATGCAACTTACCAAACAAAGGAGAGGGCATAAAACCATCCCCGTTTTTCACAATGCACAGGAAAAAGAACTGGCAACTCCCTACAGAGGTCCCCTTGGGAAGAGGGGCAAGCAATCCAAGAATAACTTTGGCCTTATCTGTAAAAGGTTTTCATTTTGTAAGGAGAATGTGTTCACATATTTATTCCAAACACTCAACTCCCTCCAGGCCACTACCAGTGGGGTATATGGGTGGAGATAACAAGACCAAGCACTGGTTTCCTCTGGGCACAGGAGGTGGACCAGCAAGCTTGCAGGGCCTGGCATGATGTACCCAGGAGACTGAATCCACATAGCTCAGGGCGAAAGAACACCCTGGGAGGCTCCAGCAATGCACTTCCAACAAGACCGAGCTCTGCTCACACCTCAGAAACCCCCACAATCTCCTCCGGGCAGCCTCTTGTCGGAGGACAGAAGGGACCTGCAGGCCTTGCCCTGACCCCCACTGGGAGAGGAAGGTGAAGTACCTGCCGGGACTGGGGACAGAGCCAGGATTACAGCAAGGAAGAACCTTCTAATACTCCCAAATGCACAAGGATGGTGCTGGCAGCCTTGAGAGTGACTGAGCTCCCCGTCGCTGGAAGCATGTAAGCTCGCGGGACCTCTGGGAGCAAGCATGAAGAACCCTATGATTCTACGGCTCTGTGAATCCTAACTGCCCTTCATTCCAACACACATGGCACTAAGCCCTGTACAGCACCATATTCCACATTCCTCACTATTCCATAGTCACTATTTTACCAACAAGGAAACAGAAGCTCTAGGGTATTAGGGAAGGTGCAAGATCACACAGCCAGGAAGGGGCAGCCAGGATCTGAACCCAAGGGTCTCTGCTTTCAGGCCAGTGCTCCCACCAATACTCTCCATCACCCACGGGTCACTGTGATCTAGTGGTGGGTGAAGCTTCTGATAATTTGTTCAAAAACGAAAATGGTGTGGCCACCTCCAATTTCAAGAGGTCCAGCAAAAAAGGACAAAAGGTGCAAACACTGATTGGCCCATTTATATGGGCTTTTATATGCCCAAGGCCTCAGGGATGCCTTCTGACTGCAAGGCTTTTGGGCAAGCTATTCTAAGGTTCATCTGTTTGGAACCACCTTCTTACTACTCCCTTCCTTATAACTAAACCCTTCAGAGCCCACTTCTGTCAGGAAGCCTTCCTTAGTGGCCCTGGCCCTGGATAAATCTCCCTTCCTGAAGGTCGTCTCCCTGCCTTCCCCTCCAAAGCATCCCAGGAATCTGTAACCTCTACCAAAAAAATAAAAAAATAAAAACAAAACAGGAACATAGCTAGAGCCTCGCTTTGGATGTGAGTGCAAATTCTGACTGCCACTCTACCCTGTGTGACTTTATATTCAAGTTCCTCACTCTTTGCTCATCAGTAAGCCCAGGTTAAGATAATCCTTATCCCCGCAGCTGTAAGGATCAGTTAACCACACCTTCCACAAGATTCCTTCCACCCCCTAGCCACACCCCTGCAACATCAAAACCTCCAAATTTTTTTCCTATTTTTTTTTAAGATTTTATTATTTATTTGACAGAGAGAGAGATCACAAGTAGGCAGAGAGGCAGGCAGAGAGAGAAGGGGAAGCAGGCTCTTGGGGCTCCCAGGATGCTGGGACCATGACCTGAGCCTAAGACAGAGGCTTTAACCCACTGAGCCACCCAGGCACCCCAAAACCACCAGATTTTTATGACCAAATGAGTTGTCTCTAGCTCAAACTTGCCTGCTTGTTTTTTAGATGCTTATCTGCATAAATCCATCATGTTTCCCTTTTTGCCTAGGCTGCTAGGAAACTCGACAAAGAATCAACAGCCTCAAACGTGCCATAGATTCCTGGTACAATGACCTCTTTTGGGTCTCAAGTCAATACTTTCCCCCCCTACACACACAACATGAACTTTTAGAAATATATGACTTTAACGCCTATTGTAAGAAGCTGAGTATCACATTCTGCCCAATGTTCTTTCTGGAAGCAGATGGTGTGTGTGTGGGGGGTGATAAATCAGTTAACACTGAAGTTGGTTCTTCAGGACCCACTTCAATACCAGACAAAGAGCACATTTCCTCTCTGCCCACCCCACCTCCCTCTTCCCACCACATCCTTTGAGAAACAAAGGAGAATTAGCTTTCATCTTCCCATTTACTGCCTCCTCCATGCAGCCTGATCCCTTTGAGAAAAGCTCATCCTCTGGGCACCTCCCTCAGACCAAGAGTAAGCAGGTGGTGGGCCTTTGGGGGTTGGGAGGGATGACCACTCCATCATACCCTCAAAAGCATCACACCCTGTACCCTGTGGGAGCACAGCTGAGTGTGGTGATTAAGAGCATGGGCCAGAAAAGTCAGCCCACACAGGGCTTAGATACCAGTTCTATCACTCTTAGACCTTGGGCAAAGAACTGACCTCTGAGTCTCGGTTTCCTCACCTATAAAATGGGGGGAGAACGGAATATATAAAGCCCTTGCCAGGGAACCCAGAGCCTAGTTCACACCTGACTGGTGGAAGCTTTTTGCTTCTCAGCAGATGGTGGTGCCTGTTGGAGTAAAGCCCCCTAGGAAACCAGGAAGCTGTCCACTGGAATTGTCTGTGGCCAGAGAAACAGCTCAGGAAGCAGCTTCTCTCACACGTAGGTTGGTTAAGGCACTAAAAGGTGCAGGTCTTCACAAGTCTAATAGGAGACCCTCATCCCCCCACCCCAGCTCCAAAAGCACTGCAGGGGAAGGGAGCAAAGGAAGGCCACCTCACTCACACCCAGTCCCTCAGTGTCTGGACACCTAAGCAAGGCCTCCCAGCAAGTCGCACACCCTGTGTAGACCCAGGGTTGATTTCTGTGCAATGGGACAGGAATATTCAGGACTGCGCTGCTGGGCCCACAGGGACTGACAAATCCGAAACAGCAGCCTCTTCCCAAGGGATCTACCCAGGTCCTAGCAGACACAGCAGGGCCCTCTTACTCTCAACTCCAGTTCTCACTGTTCAAATGCGAAAGCAGCCCATGCTCAGGTCCCATCAAGCAGGAGCTAAGCCTAGGGCTCCATGAAACCGCCCCCCACCCCCAGACCCCAGCAGAGCTTTCTCCCTATCTCTCCCCATGGCACTCAAGGCCCTCAGCTTCTTACCACCTCAGAAACAAGGGCTTCAACTCTAGCTGTACCAACCCAATCCCCCCCAACTTCCTTTCCAGTAGTCCATCCCCAAACTCTGGCTCCCACATGACTGGTGGAAGCTCTGAACACCCTCTCCCTTCCTCTGCCAGAGTTCAGTGAAATCAAAAGTTCCCTCTCCTTCAGGAACCTCCCAGGACTCCAAATTCATCTGCCTCTCCTCTGCCCCTTCAGTCCAGCCCTGAGGCTCCCTTCCTGCTCCCTGCCACCTTCTCAATGGTCCTGGAGTGCAGCATGCAAACCTGCAAATTTAAATCAGGCCCCATGGGAGGTCTTACCCACCCTGGGAATCTCCAAAGCAACTCTGGGAGAAGATTACAAATGTAGATTTCAGGGCTGCACTTCCTGAAATTCCAATTCCACATTTTTTCCAAGGGGGTGGGGATTAAGACTCTACATTTTAAACCTTTCCAAGAGAGTCTGAGGCTGGTGTGGGGGCTGAGGGGCCAGCGACAGATCTGTGAAACTCTGAAACAGAGCTAGCACTGACCTAGGTGGAGACAGGGGCTGGGGAGGGGAAGGGGCACGATGTGTCAGACTACCGAGCCTCTCAGCCTTCCAACCAAACCAGGATCAGGCAGGATGGGGACGACCGACATGCCCTAAAAGAAAATGGATCCTGGCCCACCTCCAGTTCCACCTTAGTCCTCTGGACCCTCAGTTGCTGGGGAAGTCTCCCACAGGGGCAGCCACCCGGCTTCCTGACCCACCAGAGGGTACCGTGGTAAGAAAGAGAAAACCGCCAGGCCTGAAACCAGTGTGTGGGGAGAGGGATGTTCCCATCAGTCCGACTCTGCTGGGATCCGCACAGGGTCTGGGAGGCATCGGAACCTTGCAAATGCCTCTGGTTTCCCACAAATCCCTCCCGCCGGCGCTGGGCGCGGTATCTCGGCCCCATGGGGCCGGCCAAACCGGCTGGAACCCGGTGGGGCAACCAGTGGAAGCCAGAAAAGCCCGGTCCCCGCGCGAGAGGCCTGGGGCCGCGCCTAAAGGTACGCGCCGGAACCGAGGTGCACTCTCGCTTGGAAAAGGAGCGTCTGGGGCTCGGCCACGCGGAGCCCTTCGGAGTGGACTTTGCTTCACTCAGGCCGCGTGTCCTGGAGGGCTGGGAGCACTGCCGTGGCAGAGAGAGACAGAGAGACAAGAGACAGAGAGGCTGGGGGACAGAAAGGCTGGGAGACAGAGCGAATTGGGCGCAGTGACTGTGCGTCTGTGAGCGCTCCTTTGGCTGGCCTCCAGTGACCACCTCGCGGGACGATGGGGCGCGCGCCGAGTGGGCACTCTGAACACGGGTGCTCGCGGCGACGGCAACGGGGATGTGTCGAGTTGAGAGGGCTGAGGGTGGTCTCGGGGGCGTGCGTCCTGGAGGCGCCTGGGGACAGGGGCGTCGCGGCGCGTGGGAGCCTAAGGTGAGGGAGTACTGGGAGCAAAGGAGGCAGCCCCGAGCCCTCCCGGCCCGGCCGTCCCCCAGCTGGACCCCGCGGCCCCGCGCGCGCTCACCAGCTGCAGCAGCATGAGCGCACCGAGGCTGGAGCGCACGAAGCCCAGGTCCGGGCGCAGCGCGGAGACCGAGGCGCCGGCGCCCTGCGCGGGGCTGCTGGTCCGCGTGCTCACTTTCGACGGGAACTCCGCCATGGCGGTTCCGCTCGCTTCCCGACGTCTCTCCGGCCGCCGCCGTCGCCGCCCCTCCCCGCGGTGGGTGCCGGCTGCCGAGCCGCTCCTCCCCGGGGGCTCCGGCTCCCGCTCCCGAAGCGGCTCCCGGCGCGACGCGCGGCGTCGGGGCGGGAGGCGGCCAGCAGCCAGGTGCGGCCGAGCTCCGGCCCCGCCCCCACCGCGGGACCCGCCCCTTTAACCCTCCGCCTGCCGCCGGCCGGCTCCGCCTCGAGCCGCTCGTGGCCGCGTCCACTTTCCAGATGGGGCAACTGAGGCCGCGGTCAGTGAGACGGATCCGCCACAGCCAGCCTGGAGAGCCGCACTTTTCTCTCCCAAGGAAAGCCACCTCCTGGGAATCTCCCTCAGCGTCGGTGCGGCTTTCACCGATGCTCCGGCCCCTGCCAGCCGGTCACTTCCAAGCCGGAGGTAAGCGGGGCTGGGGAAGCGCAGTAATCTCAGGCCTCTCCTGGATGCCTCTAGGGGCCTCTCTGAAGTTTCTCCTTACAGCGTGATCCGCATCTCTGCAGGAGTTCTGGGAGATGGGACCTGGCACCCAGGAGTTGAGGGTCTGAGTTGACTGAGACTGCTTGTGACTCAATTTACGTGGTTTCCACTTCTGAACATACTAAGCAGTAACTTAGAAGATCATTGAGCCTCGGCTTCCTCGTCTGTAATATAGGGATATGAAAGGACCTCACTTCACAGAAGCTCCTGGCACAACGTGACAAGGGCATGCGTGAGGGGCATTCATAAGGTGGGAGATTATGTTGGAGTTATGGTCTCATTACTCCACCTGCACCCTGAAATGCGTGCGCGCGTGCACACACACACACGCACACACAAACCCCCTTCAAGCCATAAAGGCTTGCACACATAATTTATCAACCAGTGTTTGCAGAACCTCTACTATATGTCAGGCCCTATCCTAGTCCCTGGGGATACAGCAGGTACAAGCCAGGCAAGGCTTCTCCGATTCCACTTTCTACTGGGTATGACAAGTGATAGACTGGGAAGAAAAAACGTCAGTGACATAAAATAGATGTGACAGAGATGGCCAGGAGGCAATTTTTAGATAAACTGGCCAGAGAAGACCTCTCAGAGAGGTAACATTTAGGCAGAGAGCTGAATTATCAGTAGGGCCGGCCTTGGAAAGAACTTAGTAAGTGCAAAGGCCCTGGAGCTAGAGGAAGCCAGACAGTTTGAGGATCATTGGTGGGGTGGGGGTAACATGAGCAAGGGGGGAGGCTCAGCAGGAAGGCAGGGACCAGTTCCCAGAGGGCTATTTAGATGATGGTCCTATTAGTGTCCTATGGCTGCCACCTGACTGTGGTATCTTTAAACAAAAACAAAAACAAACAACAACAACAAAACCAACCCAGAAATGTATTCCCATATAGTTCTAGAGGTCTGAAATCTGCAATCAGTTTCAGTTAGCCAAAATCAAGATGTCAAAATCAAGGGCTGCTCTTCTTCTGAAGGCTCTAGAGGAGAATCTGTTTCTTGCTTTTCCAGTTCCTGGTGGTTGCTTCTGGCACTCCTTGACCTGTGACCTCATCTCCTGAATCTCTGCCTCAAGGATCACATTGATAACTTCTCTTCTGTATGGATCAAATCTCTTTTGGTCGCCCTTGTAAAGACAGCTGTGATTGGGTTAAGGTCCACCCAGGTAATCTAGGATGACCTCCCACCTCAAGAACCTTAATTTAATCTGCAAGGACCCTTTTTTCTTTATACAGTAAAATGCACAGATTCCAGAGATAGGGTCTGAGACATTTGGGTAGTTATTTTTCTGCCTATTCAGTAATGGAGGAGAGAGGTTAGCATTTTATTTTAAGGCCTGGTGGGTTTCTAACAGGAGAGTGACAAGATCTGATGGCCAATATCTGATGAAAATGTCACTGGTGGATGATGACTGAGCCCTTCACCTACCCTGGATGTCCTACCCCTTCGCCACAAGACCCCTGAGACCCTCCTCCCCACCCCACAGGCAGTGGGCACTTGAAATGAACGGTGCTTCTTGGTAGCTGCAAACCCAGAGACCAGCCTCCCTGTACACTGCACAAGGCCAAGTGCAGAAGAACAAAGCTCTTGGGTAAACCTTTAATTTTATTATGACACAGAAAACAGTAAGATGATTGTTTCCGAGGCAGAGTCTAAAACAGTAGAGTGTTTTTGTTTTGGTTTTGGTTTAGATTTTGTTTTTTTGGTTAATCCCACTTTCATTCCTTTCAAATGGCAGCAAGCAAGAGTCAATTACTGCATTGTTTTTTACTTTGACATTTTCTTCCAGACCAGCTTCACTCTCGCCCTAAGTCAGAAAAAGTGGGAAGGAACCTGTCCCCAGGCTGGAACCTGCCACCCACCCAGAGTCTCCACTGGCGCCTTAGAAGTTCTGGGATGGGGTGGGGGAAAAAGAGAGCTGGGAATGAAGCCAGGAATGCCTGTCCTTTCCCAGGCTTGACCCCCTCTCTGGGGTCTGAGCCAGCCATCTCCACACAGAACACATGGCTTTGTCTCAGTTCTCCTCCATTTTATAAAGACTTCCTAGTCTGGCCAAGCCCCTACTGTGCGCTGGACCTCCCTCCCTTGGGGTAGGGTGGGAGCATGCTGGAGAGGCAGTGGCGATTCAGGCACTGAGCAGATGTTTAACCTGTACCTTGGGTGTTCTGGGCCCTGAGGATAGAGCTGTGAGCCTGCAGATAAATTGATAACTATCAATTGTGATAACATTACTTCAGGAAAAGAGCAGGGCCCCATGGGAAAGAATAGTTGAGGTTTGGGGGTTGTCAGGGAAAGTATAAACATTTAAACAGAGACCTGAAGGATGAATAGGAATCAGGCAGAGAAAGCCACCATATGTGCAAAGGCCCTGAGGTGGGAAGACTGGGGTCTTTGAGGGAGGACAGAAGGTTATGAGCTGAAGGATTGGGGAGAGATGAGGTTCAGGTAGGAGCCAGGACCCAGATCACCTGGTTCTTAAACCCTTGGTAAAAAACAAACAAACAAACAAACAAAAAACCCTTGGTAATGGGGTGGATTATTTAAAAAAAAAAAAAAAAAAAGACCCTTGAAGGGCAATTTTATCTTTTGAGTTACAATTTTTAAAAATTCATAAAGGTTTGTTTCCCTGGGGCTCAGTCAATAACCAGCTTCCAGAAGCCAGCTCTGGGCAATATTGATTATAAGCAGCAACTATCGATTAAACACTTTTCCAACTGGCCCTATGCTCAGTGCAATGGGGTTGGTTCAATTTCTTTAATTGCATAATTAATTCATTAATGGATTTCATTGCACATCACACACACACATCTTCAAAACTGCACCTTTGGTGTAGTTTTGGAATATTGATGAGGTCAGGATGCAACAGCCAAGAAAGAATTCTTGAAATGTCTTTGGTGCAAAAAGGTGATTTTATGAAACCACAGGGACAGGACCTGAAGGCAGAAAGAGCTGCTCCCCTGGGGTTGTGAGGGGTGACTGATTATCTACTTGAGAATTGGGGGAGGTGAGGAAAAGGGGAGGTGTCCAAAAGGACTTTCATAGGGGCACCTGGGTGGCTCAGTTGGTTGACCAGCTACCTCCAGCTTGGGTCATGATCCTAGGATCCTGGGATTAAGCCCCACATCAGGCTCCCTCTTCATGGGGAAGCCTTCACCCTCTCCCTCTCCCTCTCCCTGCCACTCCCCCTGCTTGTGCCCTCCTCTCTCTCTCTCTCTCAATCTGTGCCAAATAAGTTAAATATTTTTTTAAAAAAGACTTTCGGGGTGCCTGGGTGACTCAGTGGGTTAAGCCTCTGCCTTTGGCTTGGGTCATGATCTCAGGGTCCTGGGATGCAGGCTCTCTGCTCAGTGGGGAGCCTGCTTTCCCACCTACTTGTGATCTCTCTGACAAATAAATAAATAAAATCTTTAAAAATAAAAAAATAAAAATAGATTTTCATATGCTAAAGAAGACCCTTACGATACTGGAGGCCTTGCTATTATCAAGTTAAGGTTGTTTTTCACTGTAGCATAGCATTAACATTAAGAGAGTTGGAAGTTTCCTGGGGGACTGTCACACATACCCCCCACCCCTGGAGGGGGGGATCGGTGGGGGAGGGGGCTTTGTTCTCAGCTTCCCTTCTGCTCTTTCCTCACCTTTACTTCCAGCTAATCACTGAGAAGAATTTGAGTAGCCTAGCTTTTCTTTCTTTCTTTCTTTCTTTTATTTCCTTTTTTTTTTTTTAAAGTAACCTTTACACCCAATGTGGGGCTCAAACTTAAAAGCTTGAGATTGAGAAGAGTATCTCTTCCAACCTAGCCAACCAGGCACCCCTCCTGGCGTATCTTTTCTTTTCTTGCATCACTACCACATGACATGGAGAAATGTAGAGACTTGCTTTGTAAGTATTTAAAAAAAAACTTTTTTTTTTTTAAAGGTTTTATTTATTTATTTGACAGACAGAGATCACAAGCAGGTAGAGAGGCAGGCAGGCAGAGAGAGAGAGAAGAGGAAGCAGGCTCCCCGCTGAGCAGAGAGCCTGATATGGGACTCGATCCCAGGACCCTGAGATCATGACCTGAGCCGAAGGCAGAGGCTTAACCCTCTGAGCCACCCAGGCGCCCCCCAAAAAAACTTTTTTTAACCAAAAAATAAGATTATACTATATATACTGAAACTTGACTTGTACTTAACAGCTTGGAAATTTCAATTTCACACGAAGGGTGGCCTCATCCTTCTTCCATGTTGTGTAGTACTTGATCGAGTGGCTTCTACCTAATCTTCTATCCCTTCCTCTCAGCTGGTAGACGGGTGAGTTCCAATAGTTCCTCATTACTAGTAATATTATATAAGCCTTCTTATTTACATATGGTAGCTCACATGTGAGATTATCTGTGGATCCAGTGTTCAAAGCAGAACCACTGGACTGAACAATATTTGCATGTTTTTTTTTATACATACTGCCAAGTTTTTATAGATACTCCAAAAGATGCCCACTTTTGGAAGTGGGAGGAAGAGGAAGCTTAATTATTTGCCCCACCTATGATATGTGTGATGAGCATTGAAAAAAAGGTCTCATTGTAACATTGGCATTTCCTTTGGCATTAGCTAGTGGGGCTGAGTTTCTTCTTAAGCTTATTGGCCATTTGTATTTCTTTTTCCTCAAATTTAAGGTTTGAACGCTTTGCCCTGGTGTAGTAAGCAATTTATATTTGCCCAAAGAGAGGTCTGGCCTTTGCCCTCAGCTTCTGGGAGGTCATCTCTAAAGCTTTGGAAAGTTCTGCCCCATAGAAGTCTTCGTTCAGGGCGGGGTCTGGTCACACCTAACAGTGTGGTTTGGGGAACTTGATACCAGCTCGTTTCACTCCACCTGGAAAAGTTGGAAACAGATCAGCTCTGTGGGCAGTCGGTCACCTGTGGCCACAGGAGGAAGGTCCTGTAAAGATTGTGGACACCAAAGTGGCAAGTTTACCTGGTCAGTTTTGCTCCACAGTCACACATCAGTGCTGAGGAAATAATGCATGGAATCCATGATTCCCCGGGGAGGGGACAACCATTTGGAATCTAAAAGTCACCGTTTTAAAAATTACACAAGTCCTCAGTTTCAGTATGTTCACTGTAATGAACCATCATCACTATTTAATTCTGGAACATTTCCATCAGTCCCCTGTGCCCTTCCATTGGCTGATTCTTATCTATCTCCTTTAGTAGTGAACAACTGTCACTGTGAGTGTGACAGTCGTCAAGGCTTTTGGTGAGTCCTTCTAACTAATGGATGTTTGCACCTGAGGGTAGTCGGGGGGACGCCCTGAACTCTGCCATCCTTGGAAGTGGCAGTGGTCTTGTGCTTTACTGGGCTCCCTCCCTGTTTGTGGTTTTCAAATGGTATAAGCTCGTTTTCTATTTTGCATACGCTGTTGCCTTCATATGTTGCCCTTGTTTTCTCCTACTTTGTCTCTCCCTCTCTGTAGAATTTTGACAAATTTGTACAGGCATGTGAACACCACCAAGATTAAAGATCACCCCAAGAGTGCCTTTGTAACCTCCACCTTGGCCCCAAACAACTACTGATTTGTTTTCTGTCATTGTTATTTTGCCTCCATTAGAATGTCTAGCAAAAAGAGATTCTGCAGATGTTTTTCAGGATCTTGAGATGAGATTATCCTAGAATATCTGGGTGGATGGTAAATCTAATCACTGTGTCCTTATAAGAAGCAGGTAGGGGCGATGACTGGCTTAGTCAGTGGAGCATGTGATTCTTGATCTCCAGGTCCTGAGTTCAAGCCCCACCTTGTGTGTAGAGATTACTTTAGGAAAAAAAAAAAAAAAAAAAAAGGAGGAGGCAGAGAGAGATGGGAGATTTGGATAGACGAGAAGGCAATGTGAATATGGAAAGAGAGATCAATATCTAGGAGCACCCAGGAGCCAAGCAAGGAAAGCCTGTAGACTTTAAGAATGGAAGAGGCAAGGAGTGGGTTCTCCCTGCAGCCTCCAGAAGCTTCCAGCCCCACTGACACTGTGATTTAGACACTTATGACTCATTTTGGACTCCAGAATTACAATAGAATAATTTTTTTTAAGATTTTATTTATTTATTTGACAAAGAGAGATCACAAAGAGGCAGGCAGAGAGGCGGGGGGAAGCAGGCTCCCTGCTGAGCAGAGAGTCCGATATGGGACTTGATCCCAGGACCCTGGGATCATGACCTGAACCCAAGGCAGAGGCTTTAACCCACTGAGCCACCCAGGTGCCTCTAGAATAAATTTTTAAAAACAAAGAATAAAAGAATAAAAACAGAGAATAAATTTGTGTTTTTTAAAGCCACTGTTCCTGATAATTCGTTACAGCAGCAAGAAGAAACTGATACAGTAGGCCTTTGTGAAAAGCTCCTTCATGTAACATAAAGCTCTTGAAATTCATCTGTGCTATTGAGCATAGTTTGATTGTTTCTTTTTAATGCTGAATGTATTCTATTGTATTGATAGAGCACAATATCTTTATCCATTCACTGGTTGATGGGCATTTGGGTTCTTTCCAGTTTGGGTGGCTATGAAAATCCCAGGGTCCTGGGATTGAGCCCTGCTTCAGGCTCCCTGATCAGCAGGGGAGCCTGCGTCTCCCTCTGCCTGTGCTCCCCCTGTCTGTGCTCTCTCTCTCTGGTAAATGAATAAATAAAATATTCTTTTTAATTAAAAAAACCTGCTATGAATATTTGCATGCAAGTTTTTTTTTGTCAATATGTTTTCATCTCTCTTGCTTAAATACCTAGGAGTACAATTGTTGGAGTGTATGACTATGTGTATCATTAACTTTATAAGACATGGCAAAACTTTTCCAAAGTGACCTCACCATTTTTCCAAAGTGGCTGCTCATCATTTGTTTTACAGATGAGCAAACAAGCTGGAGAAAGGGCAGAAACTTGCCCACGGTCACCAACTGAATTAGACATCAGCAGAACTAGAATCAAGGTCTACAGCTTCTCATCCCCAGCAGGGATCCTGAATGAGAGGCAGGCCTGCGGGCACATCTCCCCATCTCTAGCTGGCTGGCTGCTTCTGCCCCTTCCTACCTCTTCTCCCCTCATCCAGCGCCCCAGGACCTGGAAACCAGAGCATCTTTCAGTTCACTGCCGTCCCCATCCCAGGAGGTATGAACTACTGATGGGAGAGGCTTGGGGAATGGGCGTCACTAATAAGAACCCCCCCCCCCTTTAGAATCTGAGGACACCTCCCTCTAGCAGTGACCTTTGTGCAGAATGTGAGGTAATTTTTGATGGTCTAGGGGCAGCGATCAAGTACTTCCAGGGCTTCATTACAAGCACTTTGTTTTTAACTTTGCTTCCAATCTAATTATGTCAATGAGAAAGCCTCCTTTGGTACTGATTTTTTTTTTTTAAGTTTTTTTTTTTTTTTTAATAGTAGGAAACTTTTTTTAAAAAGATTTTATTTATTGGGGCGCCTGGGTGGCTCAGTGGGTTAAGCCACTGCCTTCGGCTCAGGTCGATCTCAGGGTGCTGGGATCGAGTCCCGCATC
>NC_081573.1:33279227-33316553 GCF_022355385.1 Mustela nigripes
CTCTCTCTCTCTGCCTGCCTCTCTGCCTACTTGTGATCTCTCTCTGTCAAATAAATAAATACAATCTTTAAAAAAAAACAAAAAAAAAACAAAAACAAAAAGATTTTATTTATTTATTTATTTGAGAGAGGGAGAGAGAGAGGATGAGAAAGAGAGAAAGAGAGCATGAGAGGAGAGAGGTCAGGGGAAGCAGCAGACTCCGAGCCCGATGAGGGACTTGATTCTGGGACTTCAGGATCATGACCTGAGCTGGAGGCAGTTGCTTAACCAACAGAGCCCCAAGATTTTTTTAAAAAATATTTTATTTATTTATTTGACAGACAGCAAGAGAGGGAATACAAGCAGGGGGAGTGGGAGAGGGAGAGAAGCAGGCTCCTTGCAGAGCAGGGAGCCCAATGCAGGGTTCCATCGGGATTGTGACCTGAGCTGAAGGCATATGGTTAACAACTGAGCCACCCAGGCACTCTGGTATGTCTTTACAACTAATTCTGTTCATCTCTTTTTAGTGAACAAAGATTCTGGTTAGAATTTAATGGCAGGGATTTGTTCCCATTAAGCTTATTTTTATTGTGACTTTCTATTTAAGAGGAAGCATGCAAGTTTCCTATTATAACCATATTATTATAACAGTCTTCTCAAAATACATTTATTACAGTTTTAAAAATGAGGCCATTCCAAGAAAATATTTAGTTTTTTAAAAGTGCACACAACTCTTGCATATATGGTCAAATATTCTACCAGGGGTGTCAAAACCATTTGGTAGGAAAGAGGCAGGCTTTCAACATACAGCTGGGAAAATGGGAGGTCCACATGCAAAAAAAAAAAAAAAAAGAAAAAGAAAAAGAAAAGAAAGGAAAAAAAGATGAAACTGGACTTAACGTGAAAATGATCTAGAAGCCTGGCTGGCTCAGTTAGTGTGACCCTTTCTTGGGGTCCTGAGTTCAAGCCCCACATTGGGTGTAGAAATTACCTAAAAAAAAAAAAAAATTTTTTTTAAAGCAACAACACAAAGACCTAAACATTAAGTCTAAAACTGTAAAATTCTTAGAAGAAAACATGCAGGGAAAATCTTCATGACTTTGGATTTGGCAATGATTTCTAGGGTATGATGCCAAAGGCACAGGCAACAGAAGTAAACATAAATTGAACAATATAAAAATTAAATTTTCTGTGCATCAAAGGATACAATATATGAAGTGGTGGGTTATGGATTGTGGGAAAATATTCGCCAATCATATATCAGACTCGAGGGGCTACTTTATGGAATACGCAAAGAACACCCTACAACTCAATCACAAAATCAAAGTGAAAAAAATGGGCAAAAGATTTGACTAGATATTTCTCTAAATAAGATATACACGTGGCCAACAAGCACATGAAAAATACTCAACAACATTAATCATTAAGGAAATGCAAATCAAAACCACAATGAGATATCCCCTCACATTCAGCGTGGAGCCCCACGAATACAGGGACTCTCCAATCCCCTCACTGGCTTTTCCTCCAAGATGCTTCTCAAGCCTTGTCTTCAGTGCCTCCAGCGGCCCCGACCTCACTCCCAGTGGCAGGCACCCTGTTTCCTTTCCAACAAGCTCTCTTTTCTTTTCCTTCTTTCCTCCTTCCTTCCTTCCCTTTCTTTTTTAGATTTTATGTATCTATTTGACACAGAGTGAGAGAGCACAAGCAGGAGGAGCAGGTAGAGGCAGAAGGAGAAGCCGGCTCCCCGCTGAACAAGGAACCCCAGTCGGGGCTCACTCCCAGAACCCTGGGATCGTGACCCCAGCTGAAGGCAAAGTTTTAACCGACTGAGCCACCCAGGCGCCCCCAAGCTTTTTTTTTTTCCTATGGAAAACTTCCTCTGTAACGATCCACCCATTGCATGTCCACCTCAAACCCCAGTTCCTGGAACAAAAAAGGACAGACGGACACAATCCCAACCCCTTGTACAAACTAGGCTTTTGTAGACACATAAATGGTCTCCTCTCCAAATTAAACAGCCTCCAGCTTTTCCCCTGCTCAGTGTATCAAAAAGGTGTAAAAGCCATCTTTCTCTGCATGCGGCTCCAGGTCAACACGTTGTGGAATGCGAGCCCACGGCTTCCAGTCCCGAGGAGTTCATGGCAAAGTCCATCTCAAAGCACCTCCTTTCCAAAAAGAATTGCCTAAACCACCGCCCCCCTCACCCCCTCACCCCGCTATTTAGTCCCGACCTTTGCCACCGATAATGGCAGTCGTTAAAAATAATAGCACATCAGCTTCCGAACTTTGGCGAGTGGCCAGAATTTAACTATAGTTTTGTTTCCATTTTGTTTATTTTTAGGATTATTTTTTGATCGATGGCCAGGGAAACTGATTTTTCGTTTTCTGCTAAGGCTTCAGTTTCCATTTAATTTCATACGTAGAAAAAAAGTCCGACTCATTTAAAGAATAAGTTAAGTCTCGGTAACACGGGTCGTTTTTATCCGTGGACGCCTAAGATCGTCCGTGCAGACCCGGAGTGGCCAGCTTACCTCATAGGCCTTGGCTGGTTTCCAAGCCACGTGGCACGGAAATAGCAACTACATCTAGTCCTTCCAAACGTTTTCTCGGAAGTCAGGATGGCCGAGCGGTCTAAGGCGCTGCGTTCAGGTCGCAGTCTCCCCTGGAGGCGTGGGTTCGAATCCCACTTCTGACAATTCCAAACTTTTTCTCTTTTTTTCGTTGCAACCTTAGAGGAGATTGCGTATGTTTGACAACTCTAAGAATGGACCTGCGATATAGATCCGGGCTTTCTTTTTACAGTCTCAGGTAAAATAAATGTCATTACGAAGAAAGTGCCCGTCAAAAAGGAAATACTTGTTTTGTAAAGCGATTAAAATAGAACTCTCCGAAGGTAAAGTATCACCTAGTAGATCTGTAACTGTTGGTGAAAAGCAAAACAGCTTTGTCAGGAGTGGGATTCGAACCCACGCCTCCAGGGGAGACTGCGACCTGAACGCAGCGCCTTAGACCGCTCGGCCATCCTGACTGTTGCAACCCAGCTTTGCAAGCAAACCTCTTCGGAATAGCTCTAGTGTGCGCATGCGTAGCGAAGAGCCGCGTTGTGGGGAGGGCGGGGGCGGGCTTTGTTTCGCGCGGAGTGTTGGGAACAACTAGAAAGACGCGCCCGCTCGAAGGGGCGGGGCGAAATGGGACTGGGACCGACCCAGCGAGGTGACTGACGGCAGAGGGCGCGCGCGGGGCGCTGGAGAATCGGGGACTCTGACTCGCAGGCTTGCGTGCCTTCGACGGGCACAGTTTATGCAGGCGTGCATTCATTTACAATTCAAGTCGGCTTCGAGACTGGCGTATCTGCCACACTTCCTGTGTATTTCCTGCACGAAGCCGTCAAACCCGCCTTCCCGCGCCGGCTGGGAGATCTCTGCTTTCGCCCGCACCAGTTGAAATCCGGATTTCCCAAGGTCTGATAGCACGCATCTCGCGTTCTCCCTGCGCACGTTTGCCGAAACGGCACCTTCCCATTGTGTGTTACAGCCATTTATTCAGGTTCGCAGTCACACCGCGTCCCGCAGCGACACAGCGGGATACGCGCTGTGTTCCTGACCGTGTCCCTAGAGCCCGAACCGGGTTTGGCTCGAAGTAGGCGCGCAGGGAATGTCTGTGGATTAATCCTTCCCTCGCCTCCCCCTTCCTGGATTCTGTCATGCGGTGATTCACGTTTCCTCCCCGGCCACCGCCCCTCGTCCCCACGCCCCCGCGCGGTGGGAAGCAGGTCCCGACCCCCGCAGCACCTTCCGCCGGGCGCCTCCATAACCCCAGACTTGGGCATGTCCTCGGTTCCGTCTAGGGACCAAAAGACTTATGCGCCCCGAGGGCTCCTTTCTCCGGGGGATTTCCGAGAGGGAAAAGGGCACTTCCACCCTCCCAGGATGTCATACGCCCCCGTGGACCCGCTCCCCCTCCCCCCAGTCCCTAGGCCCTGAAGACGAAGTTCCTAAAGGCGAGCAGGAAGTGGGGGAAGTAGGGGGGACAGGAGACAGAGGTTCTGTCGAGGCGGGGCCCCTGACTCGCTGTGTACCTTGGGTCTGAAAGGTGACTGAGGGTGACTTCTGTGAGCTGACCCTGGACCCTCGACCCTGGAGTCAGAGACAGGGGACAGACTCAGAGACTATGAGTAGTGGAGTCACGCTTGTCCCGCAGTGCCCTCTGACTCACCAGAGACAGTGTCACAGAGCAGCCTCAGGCAGGGAACATTCCCTACCAACCCGAGCTCAGGACCCTTTCCAGGCCCTTAGGGCTTAGGATACCAAGGGGTGGTCCGACTTCTCGGGTATGCAGAGGTCCTGATTCTTTAACGGCTGAGGAACCTCCCCATCCCCTTTCCTTTTCACAAATGCCCCCTCCTCACTGGGTGTCAGAATTTATTTCTTCGGGTTCAGCAAGGACCTCTTTTTTTTTTTTTTTAAGGTTTTATTTATTTATTTGACAGAGAGAGATCACAAGTAGGCAGAGGGGCAGGCAGAGAGAGAGAGAGAGAGAGAGAGGAGGAAGCAGGCTCTCTGCTGAGCAGAGAGCCCGATGCAGGTCTCGATCCCAGGACCCTGGGATCATGACCTGAGCTGAAGGCGGAGGCTTTAACCCACTGAGCCACTCAGGCGCCCCCAGCAAGGGCCTCTTTTGCGTCTTCTCCTGAAATACAAATTGCCCTGGACACTGGAAAGGGCATCCACAAACATTTAGGGAACACTTGCTATGTGCCACACACTCTTCTAGATGCTGTTAAGAAACAGAATTTCTGTCCTCATGATACATTCAAGCATGGGGTGAAGGGAAAGAGAGAAGACAGAGGTGAATGGCAAAATGTCAAAGAAGGTCAGGTGCTGATACTTGCAAGACAGAGGATGTGTTAGGAAACTTGCAACCAGGTATCCTATAAGGTAGCCAGCAATCCTGCTGGGGCACCATTTCTGGCCATCTGATTTGATAGGGCTTTTCATGACTTCTACATACAAATGAATCTTGTCCATAGCGATGTAAGTGGATTTTGTTGCGGTGGAATGCAATTAATGAGTGCCTCCTGGATACTGACTATTTTCCCCATCTACTTATAAATTCATTTCATCCTTCCTGATTGCCAATATGCATGTGTCTTTAAAGATTTATTTATTAGAGTGAGGAGAAGGGATAGAGGGTGACAGAGATAATCCTAACCAGACATCCCTCCAGCTCAGAGTTCTAGGCAGGGCTTGATCCCAGGATCCTGATATTATGACCTGATTTGAAATACAAAGTTGGAGGCTCAACTGACTGAGCCACCTGAGCACCCGATACATGTATCTTTGATTTCTCCTTAGAACAACTTGTAATGGGGCACCTGGGTGGCTCAGTGGGTTAAAGCCTCTGCTTGGGTCATGATCCTGGGGTCTTGAGATGGAGCCCCGTGTTGGGCTCTCTGCTCTGCTTCCCCCTCTCTCTCTGTGCCTGCCTCTCTGCCTACTTGTGATCTCTGTCTGTCAAATAAATAAATAAAATTAAAAACAACAACAACAACAACAACAAGTTGTAACATCTTACTGGTTTCCTCAAAATTAATGAATTGCAAGAAATCTTTGACTTGTATTCATTGTATACTTTTATGAGAATCGTGATTTTACCCTAAAAAACAATCTCCTTTAACCATGATCAAGAAAGACTAGAAGCTCTCATAGGAAGCGTGGTAAGGGAGGGCCTCTCTGAGGAGGTGATGCTGAATTTGAAAGGGAGAGACTAGATCAAAGCTGGTGGCATTCTTCATGGAAGGCATAGCCAATGCAAAGGTCCTGAGGCAGGGAGGAGTGTGGTCTGTTGGAGGGACAGCAAGCTGGTGGGACAAGGGTAAGGATGGAAGAGGCTGAAGTTTATGTCTCTCAGGGCTGGGTTGCCAGGGAGGGGAATTTGGATTTTCTACTCTGTGTGATGGTGTTACTGGAGTGCTTTCAGCAGGGCAGTGATCCTAACTGGATCCTTTGAAAACGATCCCTTTGGCTGCTGTGTGAAGGGGGGGATGTGATAAGCCAAGAGAAAAATCAGAGCCCCGGGAAAGGCCATGAGAGATGAGGTGGCTAGACCAGGGTAGTGAAGACTGCAAAAGGTGGCTGAATTCAAGATTCAGGGTGTGTTCTGGTGGTAAAAAGAACTAGTCTTGCTGGCTGGCTGGTATGCTTGTTGGGGTGCAGATGTGGAGAGACGGGACACAGGATGGGACAGAAAGTCACTAAGGCCATGGCGGGATCAGGTTACCAGATACAACTTTTCTTTAAGGCAAGTGCATCAGTCAGGCGCTGCTAGCTCCCCACTCCTGCCCCATTGCAGGAAGCTCAGACTCAGACAGTCTGAATGACTTGCCAGGGTCCTCTGGAAGCTCCAGAAGCCTCTGGAACAACCCCCACCCTGCCACGCCTTATACCACGAACCTTTCTGACTGTGTATCATTTTGGAGATGGAGTCCAAGTCAGCCCCTTTCTGCCTGCTGCCCTCGGGCCTGGCTGGGAGAAAGTGCTCACTGGAGGGGGATCAGTGCTGGAGCTCTGCTCAGCCCTGTCTTCCAGGTTTGAGTGGATGGTCAGCTGTCCTCCCTCCACACTTTTTTTTTTTTTTGTAAAGATTTTATTTATTTATTTGACAGAGAGAGAGATCACAAGTAGGCAAAGAGGGGGAAGCAGGCTCCCTGCAGAGCAGGGAGCAGACCCTGAGACCATGACCTGAGCCAAAGGCAGAGGCTTTAACCCATGGAGCCACCCAGGCACCCCCCTCCACACTTTTAAGGTTCCAGACTCCTGGCCTGGAGGAAGGCTTTTAGGATCCTATTCCAGCCTCAGGCCCCCAAGACCAAAAAATGGGAAAGGAGGAATCCTGTTTATCTCATTTTCCCTGCTTATCAGCAGCCTAGATATCAACAGTGGACAGTAGAGGGACAGGCCTCACCCAGTCCCCACTGTAGGCCTTTGTCCAACCTGAAAGAGGAAAGTCCCCTGAGCTCAGCCTGGGAAGTCCACCAGCATCTGGGGATGCCCCAGCCTGGCTCTTCCTGTGCTCGGCCCCAGTTAGTGTGGATGGAATTAGCGGCCAGTTGGCAAGCCCGTGCTCAGCCAGCCGAGGGGGATCCTAGCATCCCTGTGACCTTGGCACACATCACCACCTCTGCCTGGGATAAGAGTGGCAGGAAACCGAGTTTTATGAATGCTTTTTTTACACCCATTCACTTGCTGTTCCTAACAGTACCACAACATAGGTTGTCACAGCTCCTCTTTCACAGAGAAGGACAATGAGGCTCAAAGAGGCCAAGTAACGTACCCAGATTTGCCCAGCAGATAACTAGAGCCTGATTTGTCTGGCTCAGTACCCCTTCTGGACTACTACTGGGGGCCTAGAACTGTGATAGGTGCTTTTCTTTACATTGTCTTCTTTAACAACAACAAAACCCAAATACCCTAATGAAGGTTGCCAAATGGCCAGTGAGACTTTGTGATGTTATTTTTACTCCTGTTTTTATTCTTGGAGGAGTCTTAAAAGAAAGGGTAGGTTTTTCCCAGCAAACCAGGCCAAGCAGAATGACCAAGTATTTGTGTTGAGGCTCTGGTTTCCTTGGCAAAGGTTGGGGGACAGAAATCATCAGGCGCCACCAGCAAAGCCCTGCCAAGGCCCTGGTTTGGGCAGAGTGGGGAGCCCAGGGGTGAAGGGGATGATGCAGGCATGGATCACTGATGGGATGGGAACGGCTCAGTCCACCCAAGTCCAGCCTTGGCAGAGACAGAGGTAGATGGCCCAGTTTCCTGATTTTGAATGGGTCAGGTGGACAGTGGTGACCAGAATGGACCAAAGGCCAGGAGCTTACTTCCAAGTCCTCTGGATCACTTATCATGCCTCTAGAGCCTCTGGGCGCCCTACAAAGAGAACCCTAGGAATGGGGCAGACCCTGTAGCTCACCACTCTGATAAGCAAGGGGGCACAGAGCCTGTTTTAATCCGAGTGCATCAGCATGTGGCTTCTGAAACCACTCTGCTGTTTGCTAGCTGTGTGACCATAGAGGAATTCCTTAGCTTCTCTGCTCCTTGCTTCCTCAGTTCCCTAGCTGTAAAATGGATTTAGGAATAGTGTCTGCCTCAAAGAGTTGTTGTAAAGATGAAAGAGTTAATGCACGCCGAGTAGGTAGAGTGCTGGCAGAGAATTATGCCTTAGCCTAGAAAAAATAAAGCCCTATGCCGTCTCTGGCCCATGGTGGATACTGTGGGGCAAGTTTTCAGCTATCAAACTGACTTTGCAGAAAGAGTGTCCATAGTGCCATCCCCTCGATCCCACAACCACAGCAGACCCCAACCAACTGCCCCATTAGAGCTAGCCTGGCTCACATCTCTAACCTCGCCTCCAATATCCTGCCCTCTACCCCCATCTGTTTCTCCAGTGCAAAAAGCCTGTTCCTTCCTGGAGCCATGGCACTGGTATTCCCTCTGTGGAGCCATTCCCCCCCACCCGCAGCTTATGTAGGACTGGTTCCTTTTATCGCTCCCCTGTAGGCTCGGACGTCTCCGCTAAGTTGGCCCCTCGTCTTATCTCCCGTTCGCTCTGGCTGGCTTCCTCCTTGCAGGTGCGAAACCCCTGGGCTCATTGCTGGCTTCTTTGCTCATCGTGCCTCTCTCCTACTAGGCTCTGTGCTTGGTAAAGGCAGGAGTCTTGGCCATTTTGCTCACCAGTTCCTCCCAGCAGGTAGCTCAGTGCCTTTCACACAGCAGGAGCTGCCGTCTTGCAGGAGTGGATGAACAGACGGATGGTTGGGTGGATGGACGGATGGCCGAGTAAATCCCCTGGGTTTTCTGTCCTTCAAGGGTGGAATTCAGGAAGCCTCTCCAGGTGTGGCCCCCATGACCCCTTGTGTTCCCCTCTTTGTCTCTGACCCCCATGCTCAGCCCTTTGCATGGGTACATCAGCTCCTTGTGCCTGTCTGGTGCTCAGGCACCTCCAGGTCCCCTCACAGGCCCGATCTGCTCTGCTTCTTTCAGCTAAAAGGCTTTTGATTTCTGCTTGAGGCCTGTTTAGCCCAGGGCTTCCTCTCCAGCAGGCTGACTGCTTAGCGCAAGGGGACAGGGTGAGGCGCTGGCTGAGGGTTAGAACCCTGGCTGGTCTCCTGGCATACTCCCTCTGCCCACATCCGTGTGATGGAGTAGGCTTCTGCCCTACTAGTTGGTTAGCAGACTGCGCTGCATGCCTACCACCACCGTGGCCCCCTCCTCACTCCTGACTCCCCAGAGTCCCCCAACGCCTGGCCTGCTGCCGCGCAAATACTGTTGTCAGTCCTCATTGGCAGGTGCCACACTAGTCGTTAAATATTTTGAACGTATCCACAGGACTACATTATGGCTTTCCTGTTCTGCCTGATACCCCAGTACTCTTTGGGAGCCCCCTTTGGATTCAGTTCAGTGCTGACTCTGGCTGCCTCCCCCTCCCATTGCTCATCCCTCCACCTCTCCACTCCAGTCTTCTGGTACCAACCTGGATCTAGCTGTGCCTGAAGCCATCCATCCCTGGTCTTTTCACATAAGACAATGTAATGTAAACTTCCACCACATGTAACCCAAATAAATACAACCTAGATCTCTTCTGCCAACATGGAAGTCACAAGGAGGCTATTAAGGATTTGAAATGTGGCTGCAGTGAATTGAAATGGGTCAGAAACGTAATATACAAACAGGATTTCAAACAAAGTAGGACAATAAATGGAAACTACTTTATTATTAATTTATAATGCCAATGACATGTCAAAGAGGTCATATTTTGGCTAGATCATATTTTGGCTATGTTGCGTCAAATAAAAAATATTATTAGGATTGATTTCAGCTGTTTCTATTTCCTTTTTCAGCGTTGCTCCTAGGAAAATCTACTTATGTTTGTGGCTTGTGTTATCTTTCTATCAGACAGTGCTGGGCTCCTGGCTGATCAACAAAACACCGGGAAGCAGGAGATCAGAGCCTATCCAATGAAACTAGGCAGCACCCTGGGAAAAACTCCAACAATGCCAGAGAAGGAAGGCAAAAAAGGACAGTTCTGATCTACAGGGATGGAGAGGAAGGGCATCGCAGGTAGGGGGCACCTCGTGAGCAAAGGCCTGGGAGTGGGACTCAGACAAGATGGGTCTGAGAACCAAAGGTGGCATAGAGGAGACTCGAGGGTTAAGATGGGCCACTGATTCCTCCAGGGAAGCTGGGGGAAGGAGGAGTTCTTGGGGATGGTGTGGGACAAAGGGACAAGTATTTTACTTGCCATTCAGCCTCCATACATTTTCTGTATGTATCACGAGGACCCAGGGCTGGGGTAACCATCTCCCTAGCTGTGTAGAATCGGTTCGGGTCCCCAAAATGCTGGAACCCAGAATTGCAGGCTATGTCCGATGCCCACGCCCATCAAAATGGGGCTTCTGAGGCAGGAAAGAAGAGCCCCAATTCTGGGCACAGACAGGAATCAGCAGCTACAGGCCTTTCCCACCAGTGTGGAGCCAGTCAGAGCTCTCACGTTTCCTCCAGAAATTCTTTCATCTTCAAATAGCTGCGGATTTTCCTCTGAACTTTTGTTATGCCTACCAGTTTCTGTTTTATCTAGGAAACAGAACACTGTTTTTTTTGTTTCTGTTTCCTGCAGTGCCTTTTTATGGCCACTGGGATCCAGATTCTAGGAGAAATACTCATGTCCTAGGGACCTCAACAGAGGGTAAGGATATGCCAGCAGGGGCCTGGGAGGTGACAGTGGACTCTTGGAGTCCCAGGAGTCCTTGCTGAGTCATACAAAATCAGGGTGCCCATGCCCCAGCCAGAGCCTCTCCGGGGTAGCAATGCTCCCCAAATTTACTACTTTTGCAGTGCAAAAGAAAGAAACCTTGAGGGGATACCTGAGTGGCTCTGCCTTTGGCTCGGGTCATGATCCCGGGGTCTCTGCTCAGTGGGGAGCCTGCATCCTCCTCTCTCTCTCTGCCTGCCTCTCTACCTACTTGCAATCTCTGTCAAATAATTAAATAAAATCTTAAAAAAAAAAGAAAGAAAGAAACCATGAAAATGACTTTTCACTCTAAAAAAAAAGACCATTACTGACTCCTCTTATGTTCTCCAAAGGCTTCAGCAGATACAGGAGTGAGTGTCTTGGTTTATCAAGCTCCCCATAAAAATGAGGCAGAATCTGATGCAGTAGTTTTCTAGGTCACACAGCCTGAAAAAGATCCAGCTTCATTGCCTTCTCCTGGCCCTCAGCTCCCCACTGGCTGCCCCCTCCCCCAGGGAAGCTGCTCCCAGCCAAGTCAGGTTCCCCATCTGCACTAGAAGTGCAGCAGCCCCCCAGGATGGTGTGTGGTTCCCTGTAAGAGTGTGTGTGTGTGTGTGTGTGTGTGCGCACGCGCGCCTGAACCTCAGACCACATATGCCCCCACCAGACCTCACACTCCCTGTGGGCAGGGCCTGCCTGGGCCCTTCATCCCCCACTGATCCCCAGCACCTGGCATCTTCTAGGCACCCTGGAAATATTTATTTATTTAAAAGATCTTATTTATTTAATTGAGAGAGAGAGATAGCGAGAGAGAGCATAAGCAGGGAGGAGAGGGAGAAGCAGGCTTCCCGCTGAGCAAGGAACCCCATGTGGGACATGATCCGAGGACCCCAGGATCATGACCCAAGCTGAAGGCAGACGCATAAGTGACTGAGCCACCGAGGTGCCCCTAGAAATAGTAATTGAGCAAATGAATGGGTAAATCCTACATTCAGAGTCTTTCCCGCCAGATATTCACCACACCCCCATTAAGGACCTCAGTCCCTATGTTCCAATCCCCGAGATGACATTTTAGAGGAGTTGATTCTTTCCTAAGGTCTGGCTGTGGGAGAGAAGACATTTCCTTTCTCTACCTAGTCAGTGCCCAGATCGAGTGGCCACTCTGTGCCAGCCCTAAGGGCCCCAGATAGGTGTGGGGGCAAGAGTGTGTGCTTCCATGAAGTCTCCCCAACGTGCCTGCTGTGTTAAGGAGGTACATTTATAGGGAGCCTCAAATTAGACCGAGCATGCAGCTCTCTATCCTCTGACAACTCTTGGGGGAAACTGAGGCAAGGGATTTGGAAACAGCAGCCGCTGGAGAAGACAAAGGTCACTGGGGTTGGGCTTCTACCTCCGGGCTCAGATTTGTCTTTCAGCCAGGGTCCCATTCAAGATATCTGTGCCCATAACCCATAGGAGGTGGGAGCCACAAACCATGTGGTTCTTCACCACAACTGCATGAGGCACCAAGGCTGTGGGGTGAGAACAGGAGCCACAGAATCTTGGCCAGAATGGGAAGGTCATAGAGGGATGGGTGCCCAGCTCTGGCTGCAGACAGGTGGCACCCACTGATGCAAGAGCTGACTTAGGAAACAAGTGGAATTCGATTGGGCAGAAGAAGGCAGGACCCCTGCAGACAGCTCGGTCAAGAGGGGATGTGGCCGCTCTAGGATGGGCTTGAAGACGGGGATGGGCCAGCATCTTAGTCTGTGGGTGTGTGCAAGTATGTGTCTCTGGGAGTGAGAGTGTGTGTGTGAGTGTGTTTAAGCACATCGCACACAGCTGATTAAGTGTGTGTGAGTATGCATGCTGGTTTAGAGATGGATGTGTGTCTTTGAGGGTGAGGGCACCCTGCTGGCCAGTGTGGGTATGGGGGGGCATTTTCGGTGGCTGGCTTAGTGGCTGTGTGTATGTGTTGTATGCAGGCATGAGGATTTGCCTGTCTGTGTGGGACAGGGATGGAGCAACAAAGCACTCTGAACTTGGGATGGAGCCATTCAGGGCTTATACCTCTGACAGACTCTTGGGAGTTTGTAGACTTGAGGGCAGGAGAGTCAAGTTCAAGTCCCAACTTGGCCACTTCTCAGCTGTGTGGCATTAATAGTTTCTTTTTTTCAAAATTCCATGTTCTCATCTGTAGGATGTGATGGATCATTACCCTTACTGCCTCCTGGGGCTAACTGACAGACAGCTTTGGGAGGATGCCAAGAAACCGGGCCCCTCAGTTCACTCTGGGGAGAAAGGATGAGAAAGGAGTTCCCATTCTCGGTGGTGTTGGAATTTCTAACCATGAGCATGTATTCCTTTTATCATAAAAAAGATGTTAGAAAAAGGCATTTGTGCTCTGGAAACCCTCACTGCCTTTCTCTGTGTAACGGGGGAGATGCTTGTGGTTTTGAGGACAGATGACCCAGGTGGCCAAGCAGGGCATAAAGTTCTTTTTTTTTTTTTTACCGGGGGACAGGCCCTGAGGGTGGGCAGGCTCTTCTGGGTGGCTTCCCTCTCCCCAGGAGTCAGCTGGGGATGTCAGCCTCTAACTTAGGGTAGACAGGGAAGCTGCTTCCAGGAGGCCCTCTGGCTTGCCTTCCTGGCCAAGGAGAATTGGGACCAACCCCAGTCACCCGCTAGAACAGGTCCTACAGAGATGCAAGGGGTTACATGAAATGGAAACTGTTCACATGCTTATTTTTCCTTTCTTTTCCTTCCTTTTATTGTTGTTTTTGTTTTTAGTCATCTGGCACCCTCCCCAACACACCAATGAATCACAAAAAAGCTATTATCAGAGATTAACTCTGGTCAGGGAGAGAGCTTTCACTTTCCTTTTTGTGCCTTTCTTAATAAGGATTGAATTTTCCAAGTGTGTATGTTTTTTCTTTCTGTCTCTGACTCCTCTTCCTGCAAACACCAGGAAGTCTCTGGCCAGAGATTCCTGCCCTTTGAGGGTTTTCTTCTTTGAATCCCAGTGTGTTAAAAGGAAATTAAAACCTTAGTCACTCTTATATCATTTAAAAAATACAAAAATGCTGAATTTCAATACTTTACACATTTTTACATTATATAGATATTTAAAAATTTTAGCAGGCGCTACACATACGTAATGTAAGAATTTGAAAAACTCCAACATCCTTTCCTGATTAAAAAGAAAAAAAACAAAACAACTCAACAAACTAAGAATAGAAGGGATCTTCCTCAACTTGATAAAGGGCATCTTGAAAAACCCACAGCCAACACCATACTTAATAGCAAAACACTAGATGCCTTCCCCCTCTGATCAGAAATGAGACAAGGATTTCTGCTCTGCTCTCCTTTAGTCAACATTTTGTTGGAGGTTATAGCCAGGAAATAAGTAAAAAAGAGAAGTAAAAGGCATCCAGACTGGAAAGGAAGAAGTAAATTGTCCCTACTTGTAGATGACATGATTTTATTTTAATTTTTTATTGAGGACATGGTTTTATACACAGAATAGTTTCAGGGAATTAGCAACAAACAAACAAACAACCCTCACTAGAAACCCCACTAGAAACAAACGTAGTGCTATAAGGTTGAGGAAAGGTCGATATATAACGACCAACTATATTCCCGTATACCACTCACGAGCAAGCCAATAATAAAAATGAGGAAAACAATTCCTTTTAGAACAGTATCCAAAAGAATAAGATACTTTGTAATAAATTTAACAAATGCAGTGAGAAAAAGTTTTGCACAGTGACAATTTTAAGTTGTTGCCAAGAGAAATTAAAGAGATCTAAATAAACAGACAGACATTCCATGTCTCTGGATTGGAAGATTCATTTTCTTCTTTTCCTCCATTCTTCTTTTCTTGTGGGGGGAGGAACAGAGGGGGAAAGACTCCACACCCAGCAGGGTGCCCAGCTCCGCTCCATCTCACAAACCTGAGATCGTGACCTGAGCCAAAAACGAGTCAGAAGCTTACCTATCTGAGCCACCCAAATACCCCTGGGAGACTCATTTTCTTTTTTCTTTTCTTTCCTCTGCCCCCCCCCCCCGACCTTGAACTTTTAGGAGAAAATCTCTGTGACCTTGGGTTAGGTAAAGGTTTCTTAGATATGACAGCAAAGAACAATCCATAAAATTAAAAAATTAACAAAGTGATTTCATCAAAATTTACAACTTTATGAGTCTCACCGTTAAGGAAATCTAATCACTAGGGGTGCCTGGGTGGCTCAGTTATTAAGCGTCTGCCTTCTGCTCCTGTCATGATCCCAGGGTCCTGGAATCAAGCCCCGCATGGGGCTCTCTGCTCAGGGGGAAGCCTGCTTCTCCTTCTCCCACTCCCCCTACCTGTGTTCCCTCTCTTGCGATGCCTCTTTTGGTCAAATAAATAAGTAAAATCTTGAAAAAATTAAAAAAGAAAATCTAATCACTAAAAGTGAATATTCCTAAATTATGCATGTGATTAAAGACACAGAGAACACTTTGTAAAACGCTCACTACTCAGAAAGAAGACAAATAATCCAATTCAAAAATAGGCAAAATTGGGGTGTCTGGCTGGCTGAGTTGGTGGAGCATGCAGCTCTTGATCTTGGAGTTGTGGGCTTGAGTCCCATGCTGGGTGTAGAGATTACTTAAAAGTAAACTCTATGGGGGAAAATAAGCGAATAGATATTGCCCTAAGAAGCTGTATAAACATCCAGGAAGCATATGATAAGGTGTTCAACATCTTTAGTCATTAGTGAGATATAAACCACAATGAAATACTAATTCATACCACAAGAATTACTACAATAAAAAAGGATAATACTAAGTATTAACAAGGATGAACCTAGAATCCTCATAAACTGATGATGGAAATGCAAAATGGTACATCCTATTTGGAGAAGTTTGGCAAGTTTCCTAAGAAGTCAAATATAAGTTTTCTATATAACCCTAGGAATATTTATCAAAGAGAAATAAAAACATAGGTCTACACAGAGACTTACATATAAATGTTTAGAGCGGCATTATTCATGATAGCCAAAGAGTGGATTCATAATAGCCAAACGTCCGTGGATGGATGAATGAATAAACAAAATGTAGGACATACATACAAACGGAATACTGTAATTCAGCCACAAAAAAGGCAAGAAGTATGGATGCATGCTCAAACCTGGATGAATGTCAAAAACACTACACTGACTGAAAATCGACAAAAACAAAGGGCCACATATTGGATGATTCCATGTCTATGAATTTTCCAAAAAAAGGACAAAACCGTAGAGACAGTAATTAGTTTAGTAGTTGTCTGGGGTTGAAGAAAGAGAAAGGGATGTGATGGCAAATCAGCGTGAGGGCTCTTTCTAATGGAATGTTCTAAAATGTAATTGTGGTCATGGTTGCACAACTCCTCACATTTACTAAAAACCATTGCATTGTACACTTCGGAGAACAAAACAACAATGATAACAAAAGAATGTACAATTTATTTATCCATTGTACTGTTGATAAACATTTGGGTAGTTTCCAGTTTGGAACAATTACAATTCTGCGAATGTGGACATTCTTGTATATGTCACTTGGTAGACATATGTACACATTTCTCTTGGGCATGTATCTAACAGTAGAATTCTGGATCACAGGGTATGACTACACTCACCTTTAGTAACTACTGCTGAGGAATTCTCCCTAGTTTTCTCCAAGTTGCTCTCCATCAGCAGTGGATGAACTTACTCATTACTCTACATCCTTGCTGACAACTAGGATTGTCTGTCATTTTCTTGTCGGTCATTTTGATGGGTTTGTAGTGGGTACCTCATTCTGGTTTTAATCTGCATATCCCTGGTGACTAATAAAATTGAAAGTCATTTCAAATTTTCTTTGATTGTGTTTCTGACCACTTGGAAATCCTCCTTGGGAAATTCTGGTTCAAGCATTACTGCCCTTTTCCCCCTCCTTAAGTAGTCTGTCATTTTCTTATTGGTTTTCAGAGGAGTTCTTTATATATTCTAGATAAAAACTTTAAATCCCACTTTTTGACTTTTCACCATTTTAACAGCGTTTTCTGGTGAACACAAATTTTAGTTTTAGTGTAGTCTAACTAATCAGGTTTTTTCCCTTTATGGTTTGTACTTTTTAAAAAATATATTTATTTATTTATTTAAGATTTATTTCAGGTAGAGCAAGAGAGAGAGAGAGAATGAGACCTCACGCACAAGCAGGGGAAGCAGTAGGCAGAGGGAGAAGCAGGCTCTCCATTGAGCAGGCAGCCTGATGTAGGGCTTCATCCCAGGACCCTGGCATCATGACCTGAGCTGAAGGCAGACTGAGCCACTCAGCTGCCCCTATGGTTAATACTTTTTAATATCCCCAGTCAAGAGGTTGTCTCCTAGTTCAAGACCATGGAGATATTACCTGTTTTCTTCTAAAATACTTACAGTTTTCTCACATTTAGATCAACAATCAATCTGAAATTGACTTTACATATAGTTTGAGGCAGGGGATCCATATTTTTTTTCCCCCATTTGGATCATTGATTGATACAATACTTTTTTTTTTTTTTTTTAAGCACAACAGTTTTGTTTGTTTGTTTTTTATTTGGCAGACAGAGATCACAAGTAGGCAGAGAGAGGGGGAAGCAGACTCCCTGCTGAGGAGAGAGACTTGATCCCAGGCCCCTGGGATCACAACCTGAGCCAAAGGCAGAGGCTTTAACCCACTGAGCCACCCAGGTGCTCCAAAGCTTAACAGTTTTAAAATAAGTCTTGACTCTGATGGGTAAGTCCTCCAGGTTGGTTTTTCTTCCTCAAATTGCTTTGGTCATTTTAGGTCTTCTGCCTCTCCATATAAATTTTAGAGTCTTTTTTTAAAAATTTAATTTATTTATTTGATAAACAGAGATTACAAGTAGTCAGAGAGGCAGGCAGATAGAGAGGAGGAAGCAGGTTCCCTGCTGAGCAGAGAGCCCGATGCAGGGCTCGATCCTAGAACCCTGACACCATGACCTGAGGCAGAGGCTTTAACCCACTGAGCCACCCAGGTGCCCCAAATTTTAGAGTCTTAATGTGGTAAAAACCATCTTGTGATTTTTGACTGGAATTACATTAAATCTATAGACCAATGTGAAGAAGTCAGAAGTAGACTTTACAATTTTGAACTTCCAGTCTGTGATCATGGTATATTTCTCCATTCATTTAGCTTTTCTTTAATTTTATTTTCAAAAACATTCAGTGTGGGGCGACTGGGTGGCTCAGTCTTGTTGGGCTTCTGACTTTTGATTTTGGCTCAGGTCATGACCTCAGGGTTGTGAGATTGGGCCTTGTGTTGGGTTCTGCTCTCAGCAGGAGAATGCTAGAAATTCTCTCTCCTTCTGTGCCCCCTCCTCCAGTAAATAAATAAATAAATCAATCAATAAATCATAAAAGAAAACAAAACGTTTGGTGGTTTTTAGCATTGAGGTCTTGCATAACTTTGATTAGATTTATTTCTAAGTTTTGGGAGAGGGTATGTGTTATGGTGAGTGCTGTGAATTGTGTAAGACTGATGAATCACAGACCTGTATCCATGAAGCAAATAATACGTTATATGTTCATTTAAAACTTTTTATTTCTAGGGGCGCCTGGGTGGCTCAGTGGGATAAGCCTCTGCCTTCGGCTCAGGTCATGATCCCAGGGTCCTTGGATCGAGCCCCGTGTCGGGCTCTCTGCTCAGCAGGGAGCCTGCTTCCTCCCTCTCTCTCTGCCTGCTTCTGATCTGTCTGTCAAAATAATAAATAAAATCCTTTTTTAAAAAAAAAAACTTTTTATTTCTAAGTTTTTAAAAAGACAGATGTAGGGAAAGCTCTTCTCTGGAAGGAGGTGTGTTGAGGTGTTAGCTCTGTCCCCAAACCCCACTGTGCTTCTGACATGAAGAGAGTGGCACGGAAACCAAGGCCTCCTGAGGGAAGGCTGGGAGTAGGGCCCATGCGCCATGAGGGATGTGAGGTGGTGAGAGCCACGGCTGACCTAGGGAGACTGCAGTAGCTCCAGAGAAAGATCCAGACCCAGGGAGAAGCTAAGTCACCAAGATGGCAGAGCATCTGGCGTAGGAAGCTGAAGGTCGCGTTCCTGAGGGCAGGGGACCCCCCCCAACAATGGGATCGTTGGGGCAGTCCCTTTCATCTCCTTAAGTACTGTTTCCTGTGTGTCCTTAAGGCATGTCCCCGTCCCAGAAGTCATGAGCACATCCTGTTCCTCAAAGCCGCCACGGGGTCTGATGGAGATCTTCCAATGACCCTTGAGTCAACTGGAGAAGGGGGCTGCCTCTTTCGGCTCCAAACCGCCACGCTGGTCAAGGTGGGGTGGTGACTGGAGACCCTCTGCTGTCCCCAGACCAGGGGAGGGGACTGAACTGCTCAAGGGTGCCCTGGTGCCCCTCTGCTCTTGCCCATTCTTTCCCACCCCAGCTGTTTGTGGGAATTCTATGTCTCTGCCTGGGAGGTCCAGGCAAATTCTTTCTGTGTTACAGATGGTCGTAAGTCTGTGACTTCCTCCAACTGACCTGTCCTGCAAGCATCTTCCGGAGCCCTTAGGCAAGAGAGCCACTGCATGCCTTGGGGTGGTGGCGTCTCTCTGCTCCATCCATTCCTATATCCCCACCTTCCTTAGAGAATCTCTTCTGTCTTGTCCTTAACCCCTGAGGTGGGACCCCAATCCTGCAGCCGGGGTTTTCCAGAAGCTCCACTAGCCCTATTCCCAGCATCTCCCCCTCTCCACGGCCCCCTTCAGGGTTCTTGAACAATGGGCGAGAGTTGGGGAAGGTCTCATGGAGCCCCAAAGGAGCAAGATAGAGGCGAGCTCAGAGGAAAGAGCACTGGACTTCACGGATATCATCCCTGTGAAAGTAGCAGGTGATAACTCGGCCTGGCTCTCTGTTATGTGGATTGACTTACTTAATCTTCACAGAACTCCTTTGGGGTGGGTACTCTTGTTTTCCCTGTTTTGCAGAGAAGGAAATAGGCACCAACGGGTTAGGCTGCTTGCCAAGGTCCACAGCTGTAAGTGATAGAGCC
This sequence comes from Mustela nigripes, assembly GCF_022355385.1. Lineage (NCBI taxonomy): Eukaryota > Metazoa > Chordata > Mammalia > Carnivora > Mustelidae > Mustela > Mustela nigripes. The sequence goes on from NC_081573.1 coordinate 33,299,011, forward strand.
AGGATCCAAACCCAAGTGGTTTGACTCCAGAATGTGGGCTCTCGACTCATATAATCTGCTGCTTCGTCCAGCCCTTGGGACCTCTGAGCTCTTGGTCATGCTGTTCTCTCCTACTGGAATGCCTTTCCTCCCTCCTCCACCTCCCAAAATGCACCCCTCCAGACCTAGCTCAGTGCTTCCCCTCGAGCCAGGCAGAGCTCCAGGCATCCTCCTCAAAACGACCAGGCTGCCCCTTCTTTCCACTGTGGCGTGGACACGCCATGTTGGCTTTGCCCAGTTATGACATCGCTCCACAGCGAGCCATGAACATTTCCAGGCAGGCCCTGGGCTCTGTCCACTGTGGTGTCCCAGCCTCCAGCACGTAGCAGCAGACCCATCCAAGAGCTGTTCAGTGTCCCAGACGAGGCTCGCCTCAGCTTCTGCCTTTCTGGCTCCTGTGGGATTTTGGATAAGTCTGTGGGACTTGGGATAAATCACTCCTCCTCTCTCACCTCAGAACCATCTCCGTGGTTCCCAGGACTGAGCTTTTTTCTCTAATTGTTCCTCAGCTCCTGAAAGCCCCATCTCTCCCTGCCAGGGAAATCACCTGAGGACTTTCCCTCCACAGACCATTCTCTGGGAGAGAGATGGGAGCTGCTCGTTGGGCCAGTCCTGACGTTCTGGGACTTGGAATGTCCTGGAGGAATGTCTGAGTCACCTTCCTGTCTGAGGAAAGCATTTGGCTGCTCTCCCTGGGGTGATGAAGGGCCAGGAAAGGTCCTGAGTCCTCTGTCCAAGTTCTACTCTTCTTGCCCAGGCCTCAGCTGGAGGGTCATCTAGTAACAGCAACTTACTGATAAATTGCTACGAAGTAGGGGCACCTGGGTGGCTCGGTTGGGCAGGCATCTGACTCTCAGTTTCAGCGCAGGTTGTGATCTCAGGGTTGTGAGACTGAGCTTCGGGTTGTGCTCCTCACTCAGTGGGGAGTCTGCTTGAGTTTCTCTCCCTCTGCCTCCCAACCACTCGCACACTCTCTCTAGCACTAAAATAAATAAATATTTAAAAAAATAATAATTGTAAATAATAATAATAATTATTATTATGAAGTATTGTATACTACCTCTTCCCGACCCATTCCCAGCTCTGCGCATTTCCGAGCCAGAGAAGCTGGGCAGCAGGACAGTTAGGACCATAGGTTGGGGTCGGGTCACAGCTCCAGCTTCAGGGCTGCTATTCCTTCCCCTCTCCAAGCCTCAGTTTCCCCATCTGTAAAATGGGACAAGAGGGCCTTTCCTCCTGGATCGCTGTGAAGAACCCACGTGTAAGCCACACAATGCCTGACCCGTAGCTACTGCTCCGAACCTGGCTTCGACCATTGCAGAGATGAGATCTGCGAGCAGCTTCGGTGCAAAGAGTAGGTGTTCTATTTTTTCTTTTAAAGATTTTATTTAGAGAGTGAGAGTGGGAGTGGGGGTGGGGGTGAGGAGGGATAGGGGGAGAGGGCATCACGAGCAGACTTCGCACTGAGCGTGGAGCCCTACACGGGGCTCGATCTCATGATCCTGAGATCATGACCCTAGCGGATATCAGGAATCAGACACCCAACTGACTGAGCCACCCACCCAGGCGCCCCAAACAGGAGGTGTTCTCTTCACCTCCACGTCGGCAACATTGAGCACATGATAAATATCCAAAAGACCTCAGGAAATGTTCCACTTTTAGCCCTACCTCAGTGGCTGTGTGTCTTTGGGCAATCTGCTTTCCCTCTCTGGGCTGGCCCTCTTTGTCTGGGGGGTGGATGTGAAGTTGTCTCAGCTGACACTTTAAAATCGAGGCCCAAGCAAGTGGTGGGTCACTGGAGTCATTCTGCAGTTGGCAGAGCTGACCTAGTCTGATTTCTGTCCCTAACCGTAACCAGCTATGTGACAGAGAGAAGTTCTTTGACCTCTTGAAAACTCTGTTTCTTTATCTATCAAGTGTGTCCAGATTCTCCCTTTTTCTCAGTGTTGTTCTACAACTCCAGCCCATGAGGAATCCTTGGCGTAGACCCAGAACATTCTAAGTGCTCAGTTAATTAAAGATTATTTAAGAGAGGGGAAGTGGGGGCAGAGGGAGGGTGGTTGTAAATCATGTGTGTGGGAGCCCTGAAGAGCAACAAACTCCAGCTGGTGAGGCGGAGAGAGGGGCTCCTTGGAGAAGATTGGCCCGAAGGCCCAGAAAGGGAAGGTGACCTGCTCCGTGCCACACAGCTGTTGCGGCAGAGCTGAAAGGGCCTCCACGGATTTGGCCCCAGTTTGGGCTGGGAGGTAGCAGTCTATGAGGGGGGCAGGCACTGGCTCTCAGATGACCCCCCCGGGAAGGGGGATGCCGTTTTCCAGTTTGTATTGGGAAGGTCTGATTTCCTCTCCTCCTTCTGAGAAGCCAAAGGCTCCCAAAACAAACAAATAAAGATTGGTTTGTTTTATTTTATTCAGTGACTGATTGGTTTTACATAATATGTTTCAGCAGGGGCAGTTTTTCCCTGCTGATTTCACCCTCTCTGTTGAGGAAAGGGCTTCAGAACAGGAGGCAAGAGGGTTCTAGATGTCTCTGGGACTCAGTTTCCCCTTTTGTGAAATGACCTGATTCTACAGGTATGCATGTAGTCTTGCAAACCATGTACTCTTGGGCATCTGTCTGGCTCAGTCGGTGGAGCCTGTGACTCTTAATCTCAGAGTTATGAGTTTAAGCCTCACCCTGGTTGTAGAAATTACTCAGAGAGGGAGACAAACCGTAAGAGACTCTTAACTCTAGGAAACAAACTGAAGGTTGCTGGAGGGGGTTGCTGGGGGCGGGGGTGGAGAGATGAGGTAATTGGGTGGCAGGCATGAAGGAGGGCCCTTGATGTAATAATGAGCACTGAGGGGGTGCCTGGGTGGCTCAGTAGGTTAAAGCCTCTGCCTTCTGCTCAGGTCATGATCCCAGCGTCCTGGGATGGAGCCCTGCATTGGGCTCTCTGCTCAGCGGGGAGCCTGTTTCCTCCTCTCTCTCTGCCTGCCTCTCTGCCTACCTGTGATCTCTGTCTGTCAAGTAAATAAAATCTTTAAAAAAGAAATAATGAGCACCGAGTGTTATATGCAACTGATGGATCACTGACCTCTACCTCGGAAACTAATAATACACTATATGTTAATTAATTGAATTTCAATAAAAAATGTGATACACAAAGTAAAATCTTTGAAAACAAAAATAAAACAACCATGTACTTTTGCAAGCCACTGATTATATTGTACAATGGGGGGGGGGGATAGAAGGAACAGAACAGTGTGCAGAGAAGACTGCAGCATTAGGAGGGGTGAGGGGAGGGAGCTGTATACATCCGGTTGCAGAAGCAGAAAATACTCCTCAGGGCTCCATGAGGAATCAGTAACAGGGCTTGCCTCTGGGGAAAAAAAACCAGTCTGGAATGGAGAAATATTCACTGTTTATTCACTTGTACTTTTTGTTTTTTTTTAAGTAGGCTCCCTTTTGGGGTGCCTGGGTGGCTCAGAGGGTTAAGCCTCTGCCTTGGGCTCAGGTCATGATCTCAGGGTCCTGGGGTCAAACCCCAAATGGATCTCTCTCTCTCTCTGTGTCAAATAAAATAAATAAAATCTTTTAAAAAAATTTCTTTTAGGGGCACCTGGGTGGCTCAGTGGGTTAAAGCCTCTGCCTTCAGCTCAGGTCATGATCTCAGGGTCCTGGGATCGAGCCCTGCATCGGGCTCTCTGCTCAGCAGGGAGCCTGCTTCCCCTCCTCTCTCTCTGCTTGTCTCTCTGCCTACTTGTGATCTTTCTCTGTGTGTGTGTGTGTCTGTCTGCCAAATAAATAAAACCTTTAAAAAAATATTTTTTTATTAAAAAATAATAAATAAATAAGGTAGGCTCCACGCCAGGAGCCCAATGTGTGGCCTGAACCCAGGATCCCAGGACCGTAAGATCAAGATCTGAGCTGAGATCAAGAGTCGGACGCTTAACCGACTGAGCCACCCACTATTCTTTTGTATCTTTTAAAATAAAATTGTCCGCTTTGGCTGTGCCATTCCCCTGGCCTCCCTGTTCCATTTCTGGCTGCTCTGTTGGTCTGCTGCTTTTCCCAACCAGATCACCCAGAATAATCTCTTTAATGTCTGGCTGTCTGATTAATAAGCTTAATCCCCTCCCCTCACATGGAGCGGCTTCTTCCCAGGTTCCAGAGACTAGGACATGAGCATTTCTGGGAGGCCATGAATCTGTCTACTGTATATGACTTTGATCAATTTCCAGTTTTTTGTTTTTGTTTTTGTTTTTTTTAATTAACATATGATGTATTATTTGCCCCAGGGGCACAGGTGTGTGAATCATCAGTCTTACACAATTCACAGCGCTCCCATACCTCCCCAGTGTCCATCATCCAGACACCCCAATCTTCCATCCTGCTCCCCTCCAGCAACCCTCAGTTTGCATCCTGAGATTAAGAGTCTCTTATGGTTTGTCTCCCTCTCTGGTTTTGCCTTGTTTCACTTTTCCCTCCCTCCCTCTATGATTTTCTGTCTTGTTTCCTAATTTCCTCTTATCAGTGAGATCATGTGATAATTGTCTTTCTCCGACTGACTTAATTCCCTCAGCATAATACCCTCTAGTCCATTCACTTTGTTGCAAACGACAAGATTTTGGGTTTTGTTTTTTTTGGGGTTTTTTTTTGATGGCTGGATAAATATTCCAATATATATATATATACCACATTTCCTTTATCCATTCATCTGCTGATGGACATCTAGGTTCTTCCATAGTTTGGCTATTGTGGACATTGCTGCTATAAACATTCGGGTGCCCATGTCCCTTCAGATCACTACATTTGTATCTTTGGGGTAAATACCCAGTAGTCTGATTGCTGGGTCATAGGATAGCTCTATTTTCAACTTTCTGAGGAACCTCCACACTGTTTTCCAGAGTGGCCACACCAGCTTACATTCCCCAGTTTGCAGTTTTTGATTGGTTCTTTCTGACTACCTTGCACTGTTTTATCATTGTTCTTTGGTGGGGAGTGTTTTCAGAGTTTGTCAGTCATTCCAGAAATCCCAGCCGTGAATGGTAAATTCTTACAATGAAATACAGTCTAGGCATAAGGACAAATGCACTGAAGGGAAAAGGAGCCACGTAGCTGAATCTCACAAACACCACGTGGAGGAAAGAAGGCGCCTACGAAAGAATGCTTTCTGCCTGGTGCAGATGGACAAAACACTGGTCTTGGCAGAGGTGCTGGGAAGGTGGCTTCCCTTGAGAGGCTCGTGGTTGGAAGAGGTCGTGAGGGGGTTTCTGAGTGCTGATAATCTTCTATTTTTTACTTTTTGTTTTCAAGTTTCTAGACATCTTGCAAAAACAGTATGACAAATTCCTGTATTCCCATCACCCGGAGTCATTGTTAACATTTTGCTACCTTTCTTTTTTAAATCCTTCTCTCTTTCCAGATAAGGCATCCTGGCCCATGGGGCAGAGACAGCATCCCCGATACAACCACTTTCTGGAGCTCAGGATACAAGATGCAGGGAGAGCATCTTTTTCCTTCGTGGGTGGTCTTGGAGGATACTTCTCGAGAGATACGGACCTCAGTCATCCTCCTACCTGAAAGCTCCTGGGCATTCCAGGTACTCTTAGTCCTCTCTTCCCACCCACATCGCTGAGCATCAGGGCAAATAAGTGACAAGCAAGTGAGGGTTAGGCACCATCATGGAAAAAACCTTGAACTTGGAGATGTACCTCCATGGGTTTTCTCCTCTCCTCCTTCCACATCATTCCTCACCCTCTTCTGCCTCCCTTCTTGGAGGGTGTCATGTCCCCTCATAGTTCCAGCCATCACCTCTTGACTTGGGATTGCTTACTGGGATTTCCCAGGACCAGGCATATAATCCCTCTAGCTCAGACTTTTCCCATCTGTGAAATAAGCAATGGCCGTTATGCTCTTTCAACCCCAAAAGGGCTATGGTGAGGACCGTTGGAAGCAGAGAATGAACAAGTCTTTGGTTCTCAAACAATTTGGTGGTACAAGCGTTACTCATCCCCATTTCACAGAACTGGAGCCTGAGCCCGAGGAGTATGAGGCTTTTAGCCCAGCTCTCACTGCCAGTTGGTGCTGGAGCCGAGCCAGAGTGGGGATCTCTGAAACTTTAGGGGATAGCCACAGGAGACACATTCTAAAGCTTTTAGGTGCCTCTTATTTTATGGAGCAGTGAAAAGTCAGATTGGAAATGCAAAAACATAGCAAATGGCTGAAGGGATGGATGGCACGTGTGGGACTGTTTGCTTTTCTAAGAGGAAAAGAAAGCACTGATGGTTTGGCAATGGGGCTTGCTCTCTGATGGCAGGCCAGAGCTAGCTCTTCATTCAGAATAAGGATAAACCATCTTCTCCTCATCTGGCCACTGCTTCTTGGAGGACTTTCATGTTTCATCATTTACAAAGACTGGTAAACAACTCTTCATCAAACCCGTTTCCTCTTCTTGGGCACCCGGCCAGATTATGGCTCCCGCTTCCCTTGGCAGTCAGGTGAAGCCACGTGTCTAGATTCTGGTCGGCGGGTTATCTGCAGGAGATGGGAGATCAAGGCACTGTTTTCTTACGATAGGAGAAACAGCAGTATAATATATGCAGATGAGATGCTACAGTCCAGGGGGGAAATTGATGCTGCCGGGAAGACGTGGGAGAATGAGAATGCCCTTGAGTCGGAGAGGTCAGGAGCAAGGGAGATGCACTTCTGTGGGCAGATACTGCAGCTGTGGGTGGGCGTTTTTCTGATAACTTCTCTTCTCTTGGGAAAATCAGAAATAAGGGTCATCGGTTGAGAGTCTGGATCAGGGAGGAAGGGTTGAAAGTTTAAGAGGAGGAAAGAGAGGATGGAATAGTCTGGAGGAAGGGGAGGGTGAACGAGCCAAGGAGACGTAATAGGACTTTTGGGCAGCACCTAGGGACCGTGGGAGACTGGTGATCTTGAATGGACAGTTGGTGTGACTTGGTACTTCTCTCCAGCCATGTCTGGCTGCACGGGTTCAGGTGCACTGAGTGGAGTGTTGGGTTTCACTCTGGTCATGGTTGTGCCAGGAGGTAGCAAGAAGAATGGGAGTGGAAGTTAGTTGGTCAAGAGAGTTGAGGGCATAGGCAGACAATGCTTGTAATGAAAGACCGTGGAAGTTGAACTGAGTGAGGAGAGAAGTAAGGACCTGAGGGGGTAGCAAGGGACAGGGAAAGAGGACGGGATCGATCTGGGTGGGGTCAAAGGGTTTTTGGAATTGGATACTCAAATAGTAAGCTAAACTGATTGATGGTGGCGGTTTGTGAGGGGTCTTTGAAATTGAGATTATGCAAGCACAGTTATGGGTAAAGATGTGGTCAAGGGTATGATCTTGGGATGGAGGAGGTGAGGTAGGGGGAGGATAAGTTCATCAGCACAAAGGAGGTCATGGAACTGAGAGGGTGGTTATCGAAATTACCAGGATTATGACACAATCACACTGGGGAGAGTGACTATGAGCTGGGAGCTAAAATTGTCAGCCAAGGGTGGTGGAGAGGGCTACAGCCAGGGGTTTGGTAAGGGGTGGTAATGTCTGGCCACATCCATTTCAAAGAATCTAGGGGCTTTAGGGAAGAGAGAGGAAGAATGGCTGACTGGGAAGTAGCTTTGAAGAACGTGGAGGATGCTTATCCCACCCCTGGCCCCATGGTGATAATGGGTACTGTGAAGAAAGCTACAGGGACCCAGGGTCCTCAGAGGAGAACCAACTTTAGAATGAAAAAGTGAGCAAAAAGATGAAGGCAACAGGAAGACCCAGACAAGAATGTCCATTCATTACAGAACTCTTAGTAATAGTGAACATCTGGAAACAACCTAAATGTCCATTGCCAGGGGAGTGGATAAACAGTAGATTCATCTGAAATAGAATTTGCTACACGCAACCGTGAAAATGAAATGTGCTAGATCCATGTGGATCAATAAAGTTTATAAATGTGAACTTGAGTGAAACAAGCAATTGTAAAAACGTTCCATCAAGTGTGATGCTTCCTCTCTAAGACCCACAAAACAATACTATATTTTATTTATAAAGCTATAAAAGGATAATGACCTCCTTGGGAAGGGCCCCCAGCAGCTTCAGTATGGTGGTTTTATGGTTACCCATGGAAAACGGTGGAGGGGAAATGGGTAAGGATGGGGGTAAGGTAGCTTTGGTGGTATTAAAAATATTTTATTTCTTAATGAAAGAAACAGAAAGAGAGAGATGAACCACACTACAAACTAAAACATAGCAAAATATCAACTGCCGTTAAATTTAGGTTGTGAGTCCCAAGACTTATTTTACTTTTCTGTATGTTTGGAAGGTTTCAGTGTGAAAGTTTTAAAGATTAAAAAGCCCAGAGGGGATTACTGTGAAGTGCGGTAATCAAGACGACCTAGCACTGGCATAAGGATGGGTGTGAAGATCAGTGAACTAGAACCAAGAGTCCAGAAATGAGCGCAGACAACTGACTTTTGACAGGGCGCCAAGACAATGAAATGGGGGAAAGCATAGTCTTTTTCACCGGTAATGCTGGCACAATGAGAGAAGAATGAAGTTGGACCCCTACCTCATATGATATACAAAGATTAACTCAAAGTGGATCAAAGATTGAAATGAATTATGACCTCTGCCTTCGGCTCAGGTCATAATCTCAGGGTCCTGGGATTGAGCCCCGCATTGGGCTCTCTGCTCAGCAGGGAGCCTGCTCCCCCTCCCCCCCAATCTCTGCCTGCCTCTCTGCCTACTTGTGATCTCTGTCTGTCAAGTAAATAAATAAAATCTTAAAAAAAAAAAAAAGATTGAAAGAAAGAGCTGAAACTGTAACACTCTTAGAAGAAAATATAAGGATAAGTCTTCACACCCTTGGATAAGGCAATGGTTTCTTAGAGATGACACCTAAAGTAACCCAAGGAACAGTAGATCCATTGGATGTCATCACAATTAAAAACTTTGGTGCTCCAGAGGATACTATCATGAAAGTGAAAAGACAAGCCAAAGAATGGGAGAAAATAAGGATCTAAAATCAGCATATACTAAGCAAAGTAAGTCAATCAGAGAAAGACAATTATCATGTGATCTCACTGATACATGGAATTTGAGAAACAAAACAGAGGAGCATAGGGAAAGCAAGGAAAAAAATAAAATAAAACCAGAGAGGGAGACAAACCACTCTTAATCATAGGAAACAAACTGAGGGTTGTCAGAGGGGAGAAGAGGAGGGATGGGGTAACTGGGTGATGGGCTTTAAGGAGGGCACATGATGTGATGAGCACTGAGTGTATATAAGACTGACAAATCACAGACCTGTACCTCTGAAACCAATAATACTTCATATGTTAATTAATTGAATTAAAATAAAAGATGGTATCAGCATACACAAAGATCAGTTACAACTCAACAACAAAAAGACAATTAACCCTACTTATTTATTTATATATTTATGATTTTATTTATTTTTTTGAGAGAGAGAAGGAGCAGAAGCAGGGGGAGAGGCAGGGGAAGGACAGAGGGAGAGGGAGAAGAAGCAGACTTCGCATGGAGCAGGGAGCACCATGCGGGGCTTATTGCTGGGCTCCATACGGGGCTCAGTCCCAGGATTCCCTTAGATCGTGACCTGAGCCGAAATCAGACACTTGATGAACTGAGCCACCCCGCCCCCTCGCCACCCCATGCTCGGACAAACAACCCAATTTTAAAATGGACAAAGGATGGGGGTGCCTGGCTGGCTCAGTTGGAAGAGCATATGACTCTCGATCCTGGGGTTGCGAGTTTGAAACTGCATTGGGTGTGGAGGTTACTTGAAAATAAGATCTTTAAAGAAGAAAAAGGGCAGGGGCGCCTGGGTGGCTCAGTGGGTTAAAGCCTCTGCCTTTGGCTCAGGTCATGATCCCAGGGTCCTGCGATTGAGCCCCGCATTGGGCTCTCTGCTCAGGGGGGAGCCTGCTTCCTCCTCTCTCTGCCTGCTTCTCTGCCTACTTGAGATCTCCATCTGTCAAATAAATAAATGAAATCTTTAATCAAAAAAAGAAAGAAAAAGGGCAAAGACATGAATAGACATTCCAGGGAAGATATACGAACAGCAGATATGCACGTGATGAGATACTCAGCCACATTAGTCATTAGGAAAACATAAATCAAAACCACGATGACATACCACTTCATGCGCACTAGGAGCTGTAACCAACATCTAGATGGTAACAAGGGTTGACATGGAAGTGGAAGGATTGGAGCTTCATTGCCAGTCGCTATGGAAATTGGGGGAGCCTCCTTGGAAACAGCCTGACAGGTCCTTTAAAAGTGAACCATAGAGGGGTGCCTGGGTGGCTCAGTTGTTGAGCATCTGCCTTTGGCTCAGGTCATGATCTCAGGGTCCTGGGATTGAGCCCCGCATCGGGCTCCCTGCTCAGCAGCGAGTGTTCCTCCTTCTATCCATCCCCCACCTCCCTCTCTCAGATAAATAAATAAAATCAGGTAACCATAGAATTGCCTATGACTTGGCAATTCCACTCCTCCTTAAACACCCCAAAGGGTTGAAAACAGACGCTCACACAAAAGTGTGGACATCATGTTATCATTTGGCTATCATCAGAATAGCCGAAATGTGGAAACGACTGCTAGTAGTAGTAGACTGCTAGTAGATAAATGGATGAACCGAATATGGTCTCCACTAGGAAATATCATTCAGTTGGAAGCAAGCACGGACTACTGAAGCATACTCCAGCCCTGGTGATCCTTGAGAGAAATTAGGCAGCGAAAGAAGCCAGACACAAAATGTCACATGTTGCGTGGTTCCGTTTCTGTGAAATGCCCACAAAAGGCCAACTCAAAGAGTAAATTCGTGGTTGTCAGGGGCTGGGGACAGGGGGGCATGGAGGGTGAGTGCTGCTGGACTCAGGGCTTCTTTCTGGGGTGATGAAGATGTTTCAGAAATGAAATAGTGAAGTGGTTACATGCCTTGTGAATATCTTAAAAGACCACTGAATTATCTACCCTTTAAAGGGGTGACTTTTTATGGCATGTGGAATGTATCTTAAAAAGAAATGAACAAACCCTGGGATCCAACCCAGATGCCCTACTGTGGCCCCAGCAGATGGCTTCCGGTCTCTGCGCCTTGGTTCCTCATCCAAGCCATCAGGCATCAGTAACAGTCTGTTGTGGATTCCACGTGTGACTTGTCACTCTCCCTGGTGCCTCTGGGCCTAATCTGACCCTGGCTGCAGAGGGTGAGCGGTTAGGGTGCAGCTGGGCTCTGGGGTCAGACCTGAGCACCAATATAAGCCCTGCCACTCTCTGGGGACTGTCTCTGGCCTTATCTGACCTTCTCCTCGGTTTCCTCATCTGAGAAATGGGGATGATGACGGTGGCCCCTTCCAAGCGTTGCTATGGGGAGATGGTGAGCTAGTGAATGTAAAATCCAAGACCGAGTACATCTGGCACTCAGTAAGAACCAGTTGGCATCGCCGTTGTCATCCTGGTTATTGTGGCCAGTTAGCCCCAAAGTCTTTTACTTCTTCCTCCTCATCCTTCTCTCCCCATATCAAGATTTCCCACTCGCCTCATAGTCTGCTTGTCTGGCCCAAGGGGTGGTCAGGACCTTCAAAGACTTCGCCTCCTGGTCGAGCTTTTGACCAGTTCTCTTTGCCCACAAGTGCCCAGACTTGCCAGCCTGCTGTCCTCAATTAAATGTGCCCATCCTTCTTTCCAGCTCCTGGGAAAGCTGGGCTGCTCATTTTCACCCAGCCAAGTGGTGGCGGGGGATGGCAGGATGCCCTCTAGGAAGGCTTCAGAGTGGAGTGGGGCTCCCAGCTGCTCCAAAATCAAGGGCCTGGTGAGTCCCCACAACCCCATGTGGAGCCCCCTTCCTGGGACACCGCCCCCCCCTTCCTGCATTTGCTGAAAAGGGGAAGCTCCGAGGCAGCTGTCTGGGGCAGGGACTTTCTCTTTGCATCTCTCTGGAAGCAAAAGCCCAGACAATCTTACTTCTAGGAATTTATCCACCACTTGCATTCCCCTTGGTGAGTTTGCTCAAGGAAAGTTATTTCGGCATTTTTTTTTTTAATTTAAATGAAAAGACTGGAAAAACCCAAAATATCCATCAATTGGGGGGATTGGCTATATACATTTTGGTCCATCCATCCAGTAGAGAACCACACACCCACTGAAGCATGAGGCCAGTCTTAAGTGTACTACAGGGCACTGCTTCCAAGACGCATTTTAGGTAAATAAAGCAGAGTGCAAAACAGTATTTTCGTGTTTACTATATACTGCCTGCCCATCCTCCCTCCCTTCTATTACTTTTTTTTTCTTCTTTTTCCCCTGCTTCTATTACTTTCAAAGGAATACCTTTATATATGTGCTTGCATATGGTTACATTGTTACCTTTATATATGTGCTTGCATATGGTTACATTGTTTCTGAAGGACAAACAAGAAATCATTCAGCCTGTTTTTCTCTGAGGAAAAGAAATGATCCACGGAGGGCTGATGGTCAGAAGTGGGAGAAGTACTTCTCAGTCTACTGCTTTTGTGTGCATACATTATAGATGTTATCTTTTTGAAAAGTCCATCATGCACATGGGAAAAAAGTTTCAAACCATGTAAAAGGCTAGGGGCACCTGGGTGGCTCAGTGGGTTAAGCCTCTGCCTTTAGCTCAGGTCATGATCCCAGGGTCCTGGGATTGAGCCCCGTCTCGGGCTCTCTGCCCCGAGGGAAGCCTGCTTCCTCCTCTCTCTCTCTTTCTGCCTGCCTCTCTGCCTACTTGTGATCTCTCTCTCTCTGTCAAATAAATAAATAAAATCTTAAAAAAAAAAAGGCTATTTGGTGGAAAGTTAAGTCTCTCCGCCTCTGAACACCGGCCCCCACCCACTACCCTGTCCCTGCCTCCAGGATGACCAGTAAGATCTAAACTAGGTATGCGTGTGAATACACAGTTGTATGTAATCGCATATATTTTTATTGAGGTAAGATATGCATTAACCTAAAATTTCCCGGTTTTTTTTGAAATAATGCAAAACATTTATTTTCTATATCAGACAAGAACACAGCTAAGTAATCCAAGTCTACTGCAGCATTATAAAAATCATCCCTTCACCACAGTGTAAGATTTAAATGCATCTGCACAAAGGTGCACACTATATAAAATGAGTAAGGTTGCTGCTGCCGGGCCAAGCACTTCCGGTCCCTACGCAGGTCCGACTGCAATACTGGTGGTCCCAATGGTTCTATCAAAATAAATTGTGTTTAAAAAATAAAGCATTTAAAAAGACAAGTCAAAATGCCTCAGAAACCGTATCTCCAACTCAAACTTCGTTTATTTTAATGTATTATTTGCCTCCCACTAATAAACCTTTATTTCACTCGTTATAACTGAGCAATGAATCTTCCACACTGAAATATCTTCCTTGTCCAATTAATCCAAAGGAAAAAAACTGAAATGATTAGTAAAGAAGAATGTAGGGACTAACACATGCTTTTAATATGTTTTAAAATATTTTTAAGGTTTAAAAAGTGTTTAAAGTTTGTAGTTCCTAGTAGGAAAACATTATCTGAATGAATACCCTAATGGCAAACCATTGTAGAATGTTTCAGTTGCATGGGGAGCAGAGGGGTAGGGATTCTCTTCAAAGCACCCCAGCTTTCTTCATGAGAAGGTCGGAGGTACGCTGGTTTGTATTATTGTGACATCCATTAGGTGAGCGAAGTTGCTTTTCCTTCAGCAAGGGCTTTGTCAGAAGGGCATTATGCTTGACCTCCAAATTTGGCTGACAATTTACTGATGAGATTCATAACCTTTGGGTTGCTCTGATATTTTGACATATTCGCTGGGTTCTGGGCCACATCCTGGAAGGCCACCGTAACTTCTGGATCCTGCATGGCTGCAAGAACTTCCAGATCACTAAGAATTTCATTGAGCCCAGGCATTCCTGCCATCCCAGGCATCCCCCCTGCCATTCCAAGCATTCCTCCAGGAAAATTACCAGGCATTTCCCCAGGAAAGTCACCTGGGAAAGAGCCATACTGAGCTCCTGATTGTCCTCTGGCTTCTTCCTCTCTCTGGGCTCTCTCATGTTCTTCCTGAGCCTTATTAACCCTTTTTATTCTTTCTTTCTTTGATCTCTCACTCTTCATATTTTCTCCGATGTTCAGCAATTTTCTGGGCCCTCGGTTGAACTTCTTTCAGCATTACACTAGCATCTCCATCCTAATCCAGTTTACAAGCAAGGGCAAGATCATGTGCTGTTTCTTCCCAATGGCCCAGGAGTCTATGTGCTTTTCCTCGCCACTTATAAGGCTGAGCTGAATCAGGATTTATTTCAATAGCTCTGTCACAGTCTCGAATGGCAGCATTTGGCTTCTGTAATTTGATGAAGACACTGGCTCTCTTGGCATACAGAATGGCCAAGCGAGGATGTAGTTTGATGGCATCTGTGAACAAGTCAGTGGCTTTCTGTAGTTCACCATCATTTAGGGCATCAATGGCAGCCACTTTTTTATCATTTGCCTGATCCATCATTTCCTCGGTTATCTCTACATTTTCATCTCCCATTTCTTGAGGGGCATTGGTATCTGGTTCAATCACACCTTCATTGTCAATTTCTAGATCACTCTCCTCACTTGACGGTTCATCTGTCTTTATGTTTTCCTCCGCCTTCTTACTCTCTGGTTTTTCTTCCTTGATACTGTCTTCTGATTTAGTTTTATGAGTGGCAGGTGGTATTTTACCCCCCATGGTCTCCACCCACTCCCGCAGGAAACGCATTTCCTCGGTGTGCAGAACGTTTGGATCCTGCTTACCCATTTTCACGAAAGCCCGAAGCTCGCTCACTTTGCGGGGGTCCATGGTCCAGAGACAGTAGCAGCGGCAGGCGCAGCTGAGGTTGCCACCCGATTCCAGGCGCAGGTACTAGCTCAGCGTGATCGTCTAAAATTTCCCATTTTAACCGCTTCAGGTGCACAGCCCTATAGTAAGAAGTACATCCACAATGCTGTGTGACCACCATCCCTTCCAGAACTTTCTCAACTTCCTGAACCGAAACCCCATCCTATCAAACAGCCTAGTCCTCAGTCCCTGGCACCCACCAGCCCCCTTTCTGTCTCCGTGAACGTGACTGCCTCTAGGTGCCTCCTATGAGTGGGGTCCTGCAGCATTTGTCTTTTTGTGTCTGGATTGTTTCATTGAGCTTAATGTCCTGGAGGCTCATCCTTGTTGTAGCACGTGTCAAGATTTCCTTCCTTTTTCAGGCTGAATCGTATTGCACTGTAGGCACGGACCACGTTCTGTTTATCTGTTCGTCTGTCAGTGGACATTTGAGTTGTTTCCACTTCTATGTATCTTTTAATTATGCAAGAATTCATTTAAGCGAAGGAAGTTTGGAGAAACTTTGATCCGGGAGCTTTTCAGAGTGAGCTCAGAAGGATAGGGGCGGGTATCACCCACCCCCTAGGATGGGAGAAAACAGCCCCGTGGGCAACCGCTGGTGATTCCCACCTTCAACCCCGAGAGGAACTCCCCTTTCCTTTCTTTGAAAGCTGGCCCCCTGAGTCCTGCCTGGGAGTTCAGGGATCCTTGAGCACTGTCCCTGCCTGGGCTCCTGTTCCAGGAAGGCTGAGGAGCCCTGGAGCGCAGAGGCTGGCTGGCTGCACCTGTGGCTTACCCTCCTTCCAAGCCCCAGGGAAGTAGGGTGATGAGGTGGCAGAGGCTGAGCCAGAGGCTGGGGCCCTGCTGAGTCCCTGGGGACACAGGTGCTCTCCAGGGGCAGCCCCTGAGCCCACCCATGGAGGGGCCTCCGCCCCGGAGGGCCTCCATGTAAGAAAACCCCATGTTCAGATGAAGAACCACCAGACCGGTTCTCTGCCTGTCACTTGCAATTTTCCAATGACAGCTAATTTTCCACAGGATGACTTCCACATTTAAAAAGTATTTCTTCTTTTCTCCTCATGTTTTTATTTTTTTTAATTTTTTAAAAGATTTTATCTATTTATTTGACAGACAGAG
This sequence comes from Mustela nigripes, assembly GCF_022355385.1. Classification (NCBI taxonomy): domain Eukaryota; kingdom Metazoa; phylum Chordata; class Mammalia; order Carnivora; family Mustelidae; genus Mustela; species Mustela nigripes. The sequence goes on from NC_081573.1 coordinate 33,315,030, forward strand.
GTCATAAGCAGGCAGAGAGGCAGGCAGAGAGAGTGAGGGAGAAGCAGGCTCCCCACTGAGCAGAGAGCCCGATGCGGGCCTCTATCCTAAGACCCTGGGCTCATGACCTGAGCCGAAGGCAGAGACTTGAACCCACTGAGCCACCCAGGCGCCCCTCTTCATGTTTTTATTAGGAAACACTTTATTACTATTTTTGTTATTATTATTTTTTAGATTTAATTTATTTACTTACTTGAGAGAAAGAGAGAGAGAGTACATGTGTGCACATGTGCCTGTGAGTGTGGGGCAGGGGAGGGGAGTGGGGAGGAGCAGAGGCAGGGGCAGGTGCAGAGGGAAGGGAGAAGAATCTCAAGCAGATGCCCCTCTAAGCATGGAGCCCAAGGCAGGGAGGGCTCCATCCCTTGACCCTGAGGTTCTGACTTGGGCTAAAACCAAGAGTCGGAGGCCCAAACGACTGAGCCACCCAAGCACCCCTATTATGAAACACTTTAAATGCTCAGGAATTTTGTAGTTCAGTGATGGCTAGCATATCCCCCACCTAGCTCCAACATTGTTAATATTTGGCTATATTCGCTTTGTCTCTCTCTTTCCCTCTCTGGGATATCTGTATATATATACAAGTACATAGACATACACAACCACATACATGCAAACACACGCAGATGCACACACACATATATATAAGCATATACATTTATATACACTCACAGATAAAAGCACACAGGTATACACATACACACACACATACACACATCTATATATACACACACTTAACTTTACGCATGTATACACACACACACACATATTTCCCCTAAACATGAACTCTTCAAAAGTAAGGTCTTCATGACCTTTGCCTCTAAACACTAGTGTGCGTTTCTTACGTCTTTTTTTTTTTTTAATATTTTATTTATTTATTTGACAGAGATCACAAGTAGGCAGAGAGAGGAGGAAGCAGGCTCCCTGCTGAGCAGAGAGCCCGCTGTAGTGCTCGATCCCAGGACCCTGAGATCATGACCTGTCTCCGTGAACGTGACTGCCTCTAGGTGCCTCCTGAGCCAAAAGCAGAGGTTTTAACCCACTGAGCCACCCAGGCACCCCGTCTCTTACGTCTCTTAAGAATAAGAACATTCTCGGGGCGCCTGGGTGGCACAGTGGGTTAAGCCGCTGCCTTCGGCTCAGGTCATGATCTCAGGGTCCTGGGATCGAGTCCCACATCGGGCTCTCTGCTCCGCAGGGAGCCTTCTTCCTCCTCTCTCTCTGCCTGCCTCTCTGCCTGCTTGTGATCTCTGTCAAATAAATAAATAAAACCTTAAAAAAAAAAGAATAAGAACATTCTCGGGGTGCCTGGGTGGCTCAGTGGGTTAAGCCTCTGCCTTTGACTTGGGTCATGGTCTCAGGGTCCTGGGATTGAGCCCTGAGTCGGGCTCTCTGCTCAGTGGGGAGCCTGCTTCCCCCTCTCTCTCTTCGTACCTCTCTGCTTACTTGTGACCTCTGTCTGTCAAATAAATAAATAAAATCTTTAAA